>NC_057413.1:3123062-3262398 GCF_019320065.1 Cervus canadensis | reverse complement strand
TGCCAGTACCACACTGTCTAAGACTGTGTGCTTCATGTAGGAGAGTCTGAGAAGTCAGCAGCTTGATTCCTCCCAGTTCCATTCTTCTTTCATCAAGGATACTTTGGCTATTCAAGGTTTTTTGAACTCCATACAGAATTGCTGAAATTCTTTGTCTAGTTCTGTGAAAAATACCATTGGGTAAGGCTTGATAGGATGCATTGATCTATGATGCTTTTATGGGGTAGAATAGGCCATTTTGACACATATTGATTCTTCCAACTCCATGAACACGTATGTTTCTCCAATCGTTTGTGTCCTCTTGATTCTTCATCAGTGTTTTATAGTTTTTGCTATGTATAGGTCTTTTGTTTCCTTAGGTAGATATACTCCTAAGTATTTTATTCTTTTTGTTGCAATGGTGAATGGTATTGTTTCCTTAATTTCTCTTTCTGTTTTTTCATTGTTAGTATATAGGAATGCAAGGGATTTCTGTGTGTTAATTTTATATCCTGCAACTTTACTATATTCATTGATTAGTTCTAGTAATTTTCTGGTAGAGTCTTTAGGGTTTTCTATGTAGAGGATCATGTCATCTGCAAACAGTGAGAGTTTCACTTCTTCTTTTCCTATCTGGATTCCTTTTACTTCTTTTTCTGCTCTGATTGCTGTGGCCAAAACTTCCAACACTATGTTGAACAGTAGTGGTGAGAGTGGGCACCCTTGTCTTGTTCCTGATTTCAGGGGAAATGCTTTCAATTTTTCACCATTGAGGGTGATGCTTGCTGTGGGTTTGTCATATATGTCCTTAAAAGTGTCCTCCCCACAGAAGTCACAAAGATGTCACAAAAGTCATAAAGACATTTCCTCCTAGTTCAACGTAGTCTGCGTAGCATGAATAAAGAGGATTTAGTGATTAGTCATATCTGGTCAAACTCCAACCAAACCAACTAACAAGCTGTTAAGTAAGTCAGTCATAAGGTATAACACTTATAACTTTGACTTAATGTCGACTAGACCCGAGTTCCACAGAAGAATCTCAAGGGTTCTTTAACTGATGACATTTATGTCAATGCGATGCAACACAATGCATAAAATGTGTTATGGGAAGTGCATCGTGTTGTATGAGATCACTTATGTTCATGCAAGATGCTGTGATCTTGAGACAATTGGCTTGTCAATATCAATTCTGAAGTGCATCACAAATAATCTGTCACATTTAATTATTAAAGTAGTTGGGTTTTTAAGTAATTTGCCTTTTATATTGGCCATGTTTATAAATTACCATTTGTGTGTGTGTGCGTGCTTATGTGTGTGTGTGTGTGTGTATCCCTAATGCCACTACTTCTGTACACATCTCCTTCAAATTGCTCAAAAAAGAGAGAGAAAAGAGTGATATTGGAGAAATAACTATTGAATCAAAACAGAATATAACCAATGGTCAGCAACCATTGTAATTGCCTCCAATAATACTTTCAAATGAGCTCCTCTAATTACCATCTCATCCAGGAGGACATCTCCCCGCTGCTGGTCCTTGCTGGTAAGTCCAGAACGAAAGCAGCTCCCAGCTGCTCTCACAGACCCCGCATCTGAGGGAGATGCCCACTGCGGGCTCAAAGTGCTGCCTGCCACTGCTGGGCGTGCAGAAGCGAAGGAAGCCCTTCAGGAAACAGACAGTCGTCCCCATAACTACCGACAGAGACCATGCTGTCTTCCAAAACTTGCCCACCTAGATGATGATCTTTAAAACTCAAACATCTGAGTCGTGGAGATGATTGGCTCCCACCAAAACTGAATTAAAGCAGTGATGGACACAACTTTTGAAATAGTCCAGACTGAACCCCCAGTGAGACTTGACAAGTCTGGGAAGATGGAACAAGATCAACAGGGGAACAGTAAGACAACAGGAACAAACTCTTGGGAATACAGAATGAAAACCAGATGGTATGATTTCCCACCTAGAAGAATCATAAAGGCTAGCTGGAAAAAACTTTTTAAAGTCATGTGTTTTGGCAAATTGTTGAGTAGAGGTGGTTACAGAGCTTTTGAAATCTCCCTGAATCCCACCTCCCCACCACAAGGATCACATAACAAAGAAGACAGGGATAACGTCTGCAACAAGACTAGATGATATGATATGCCCAAGAACCTCCAACAGGAGTCAGTGGGAACAAATAGGGCTGCAAGATCCATGTGGCATTAGCAACTGTGCAGAAGGACCCAGAGGGAGGGAACAGGTGTCTGCCAGCCTCAGAACAGAAGAACACCACCACAATCACCAAGAACTTTCCATCATTCACACTGACCTTCAAACAAAGTCTGCAGAGAAGCTGTTGTGTACATTTGAGAATTCTGGTATGTGTTCCCATGATCCTTCCCTAGAAACACACAGGAGAATGAGCTACAATCAACCAAAATGACTCAAGAGACCTTGACAATGGGACTGGAAAGGATACAGGCAACAGAGGAACACGGTAAATGACACCATTGGATTCAAACATAAAAATCAATATATGGGGAACTCTATAGAAAAGGGGGTGAATTTGTCAACAGCAACAAACAAAAAAAGACGTGGGGATGAACCTATAGATTAAAAAACACCAAATAATCACCGTGTGTTGAAATTGCATGTGTGCTAAGCCACCAGTCGTGTTTAACTGTTTGCGACCACATGAACTATAGCCCGCCAGGATCCTCTGTCCATGGGATTCTCCAGGCAAGAACACTGGAGTGGGCTGCCATGCCCTCCTCCAGGGGATCTTACTGACCCAGCGATCGAACCCACGTCTCCTGTGTCTCTTGGATTACAGGTGGATTCTTTACACACAGAGCCACTTGGGTTCTGTGTATGTTTGGAATTTTCTGCTAAAACCTATCAGAAAAACAAAAATAGATAAATTCTTAAAAATCAGAGACAAATACCAATCCATAAATTATCATTTGGGTAATATTATGAGAAAGGGAGGCAGCCATCTTAGTAGCAGCAAAAATATATACATATATAACATCTAGAAATTAACTTAAGAAGTAGAAAAGACCTATAAGGGAAAAACATAGAAGAGCTTAATCAATAAAGAGACATTCTAAGCTCCAAATGGAAAGTCACCATTTAAAGATTTTTCCACAAATGTATCTATAAATTTAATACAACTCCAATCAATATTTAACTAGATTTTTTGAACTGGACCAATTAGTTATAAAGTTCACCTATAAAATAAAAGATAAAATGAGGAGAAATTTTTGGAAAATAATTAAGAAGAGAGAATATTTGACTTACCAGTTAACAAAATGCATTGCAATATTGGAGAAATTAGAATGGTGCTGTGCTGTTTTGGCCTAGACAATTCAATCAGTGAAACAGAACAGAGATTTTGGAAAGAGACATGGTCATTTATAAGCATTTATTATAGGGTAAAGTGGCATTTCAAATCAGTGGAAAAAGGATGGATTATTCAATAAGCCCTGTTGGTACCACTGGATCTCCTTTTGAGAAAGAAATAATGTTAAATTCAATCCTCTGCAAAAATAATTTCCAGACATTAAATATACAAATATAAAAGTTAAAACTCGCAAAATATGAGAAATTATTTTTATGATTCTAAAAGATGGAAAGCTTTTCTCATCAAGACACTCTACAGCTTTAAGATTCTATGTACCGACATGGAAAGAACTCCAAAATGTACTGTTAATTTAAAAAAAAAAAAAGTATAGAGTAATGTATATAACTTACTACCTTCTCTGTATAAAAAGAGGAAAAATAGACATGCATATTATCTATATTTGTTTGGTTCTGTGTGCTAAGTCACTCAGTCATGTCCGACTCTTTGCAACCCAATGAACTATAGCCCTCCTCTGTCCTTGGAATTTTCCAGGCAAGAACACTGGAGTGGGTTGCCATTTCCTACTCCAGGAGATCTTCCCGACTCAGAGATCGAAACTGCATCTCCTGCATTATCAGGTGGATTTTTTATCACTGTATCACCCAGGAATCCCATTCATTTCTATACACAAAAATAAACTCCGGAAAAATACATAAGGCACTGATAATAGTATCTGTCACAACTGAGGAGCATGGGTTCTGAACAGGGGACAACAGGACTGCGAGAAAGATTTTCCACTGTACAACTTCGTTTTGTTTTTAATTTTTGAATTCTGTCAATGTATTGCTCATCTCAAAAATTAGAGAAATAAATGCATGAAAAAATATTTTCATAACATATTATAAACAAATTGAATAAACAAATGACAGAGGAGAAAATGTCACCTAGATGACAGAGTTTAAGTCAATATACATAAATCTCTCTGTACTAAAGAAGAGAAAAAATGAACACCTGAATAGAAGAAAAAAAAAACAAGTAAAATGTACAATGTAGTCTCCAAAAAATAAACCAAACAACACTCAAAGCCTCAGAGAACTTGAATTCAGATAGGTATTTTTGCATTTCAAATCAGCAAGAAACACCTGGTCTAAGCTGTGGAAACAGCTGGAGCCCCGTTCATTCCCCAAATTCCTTCTTGTCTTCTGTCCACGCATTCTTCACACGGTGGCCCTCCGCTTTAGGAATGTAGATCTGATCATGTGCCTCCTCTGATTAAATTCCTCCACTGGCTTCTCATTGTTCTTAAAGCAGAATCCAGACTTACTACCAGGCCCTGCCGTAGCTGGCCCCCGCCTGCCGCCAAACTGCTGTGCTTGGAGGTGATTCAAAGGATGTGGTAGTTCTGTATGTATTGATAGAATGGTTCATGCTGTTTTCAAGTTTTAAAAGTAGGTTACTTTTGGAGAAGTCTGTTGAGAGTCCCTTGGACTGCAAGGAGACCCAACTGGTCCATCCTAAAGGAAATCAGTCCTGAATATTCATTGGAAGGACAGATGCTGAAGCTGAAGCTCCAATACTTTGGCCACCTGATGCAAAGAGCTGACTCATTTGAAAAGACTCTGATGCTGGGAGAGACTGTGAAGGCGGGAGAAGGGGATGACAGAGGATGAGATGGTTGGTTGGCATCACTGACTTGATGGACATGAGTTTGAACAAGTTCCGGGAGTTGATGATAGACAGGGAAGCCTGGTGTGCTGAGGTCCATGGGGTCACAAAGAGTCGGACATGACTGAGAGACTGAACTGAACTGAACAGGATGATCCCACTGGAAAAAAGATTTAGATAGATAGATAATGTATAATATGTTATATGATAAATAATGTATATGCTATATGGTAGATAATGTATAGTATATTATATATTTTATATGTTGCATATTATATTTTATGCTATATGCTATTACATAGTATATAATATGTATCTGAGAGTCTCCAAACCATTAATCGTGTTTTCTTTGTAGATGTTTTTCTGTAGCAGGAAATCATTTTCCTTCATTATATGCTGTCCTGAGATTATACAATAAACATGTACTGTGTTTTGTAATAAAGACCACAAAACATTTAATCCCATATAAAATGCATTTAGATTCTGCAGTTTTGTGGTGCTTCTGAGTTGCAGTTTTACAGTTAATGCTGTTAGATTTTTCTGTTGACCTGAGGAGGAGGGGATGCAGCTGTAGGTAAAGAAACATGATTGACGGGCGCGCCCATCTCTTCAGAGCGCACCGGGGAGAAGGGTGCTATGAACACGCTGGCTAGCCACACGACAACTGTTATTTCGAAGTCAAAGGTAGACAAACGATGATATGAATGAAATTGTCAATATCATAATAATAAGAACATTCTGAAAATTAATAAATTCTCATGCAAATTTTGCATGAAATAATTTTTACTTGTTCTTATTCTTTAATGACACATGCTTTCTATTTTGTTAAAATTACTTATGGAGTGACAATCTGGAAGCTTGAAGTCTCTTTTTAGAAATTCAATCCTTTTTTCAAAATTAGATAAGCCATATTTTCTTTGTAAAAGGACAAGTTTTGAGATCTTAAAAAGACTGATTCATTACTCACATGCTTATACAACATATTTTATGAAGGCCATAAAAATGTGATGTCATTTGCTTTGCTTCTCTGCAACATTCTGTGGGGATTCAGCAAAATCCAGAAGGATACACGGCAATGCGTGTTACCGCCATCGTGCGTACACAACCAAGAGAGGGAGGGGGGGTTTAGAACCGCCGCTAACCTAACAAGCAGAGGTCAAAGCTACACATTTGGCATCTCGACCTTGGTACCAGTTCCATGACTGACTTCTGGAAAGCCGAAATTCTACAGTTCTTTTCCCTCCATCAATATATGGTCATAACGCCAATGTTGCAGCATCAAAGCAGTCGCTTTAAAGATTCTCTAAAGGATCACACGTTGGGTAATTACTTGCAGAGACAGGAGGCTCATGCCCAGAGGGAAGCCCTTGACCTGACCTTAGTTATGAACCTGGTGGTGGAGCAGCTCCCTGTAGACCCGGGGAAAAGGCCCACAGATCCGTGGGCCACCCGCCCCCCGTCCAAATACCCACAGTGACAACAGTGACCGTCCTGATCGCCAATCACCGTAAAGCCCAAACAATGTGACTTCAGGGCCTAGGAAGGGCACAGAGTCACTTTTGTTAAATCTCTGCCTGCTGGTATCAGGCTTCCCCAGTGGCTCAGCAGTAAAGGATCCACCTGCAATGCAGAAGGTGCAAGTTCGATCCTTGGGTCGGGAAGATCCCCTGGAGGAGGGCATGACAACCCACTCCAGTGTTCTTGCCAAGAAATCCCCATGGACAGAGGAGCCTGACGGGCTATAGTCCATGGGAGTCACAAAGAGTCAGACACAACTAAATCAACTGAGCATTCTGCTGGTATTAAAAATAAGTTTATGAAGTAAACGTAAGACGTTAAGCACTGTTTTCTCACCACCGTCTGTATCATTTCTCAGCTAATATTCCATTCCTCCTGAAAATGTCATGGGCAATTGTTTTGTTACCAACACAATCTATTTTCCATCTCCTCCAGCTGCTTAGAACTCCTGAGAGAAAAATGGCACAGAGAGAGTTTATTTTATTTTTTCACATCTGTGTTTGTTGTTTTTAAAAATGAGGCCATTTCAAGCAGTGGTGACGGGGGAGTTTGTGTCTTTGCTTGGGGGTTATTTATTTATCGGTTACTCTTTTGCCCTTCCTTTCAGCTCCCCTGTGACAAAGTGTTGCCTGTAAGAACAGCCCTCTGTGGCAGGGGTCCCCAACCTCTGCGATCTAATACCTGATGATCTGAGGTGCAGCTGATGCAATAATAGTAGAAATAAAGTGCACAATACATGTAATGTGCTTGGATCACCCCCAACCATCCGCACCCCCTCCCCAGTCCATGGCAAAGTTGTCTTCCACAAAACCAGTCCCTTGTGCCAAAACTGTTGGGGACTGCTTCTCTGCAGCATCTCAGACCTCCTGATAGATGCACTTCCGTCAGCAGCTCCACCAATAGCAAAAGCAAATGGGGGGCGGGGGGAGCAAGTTTAGGATCCAGTCTGCACACAGAACACACTGGCCTTCAGTTTTATCTTACCTCGCCCAGCTCGTTCAATGTTCCCTGAATGTTCTGAGTGTTCCAAAATAATTTGATCATGACCCACACACAAACCTCTCCCTACGCTCCAGGCCACTTCAGCCTTGTATGGGCTTATGGAAACACCACCAGCCACAGGTGGCCTGAGAATATCCAGAACCAGCTTGGGGTGCAGGGGTGCAGGGGGAGGGGGCTCCCCACTAGCAGGTCAAGTCACAGCCCACTTCCCCTCTCTTTGGCCATGACTGCAGAACAACTGTTTCCTCCAACTGCAGAGATGGGCAAAAACATGCCCCTCACTGCCCCCGTACCCTGCTGTCCACTCGAGATCGTTCTCAGGCTGACCAGGGCAAGATGACTGATGGCAAGGGGCCGTGGCAGCATTTCCAGCTCAAGGACACAGTGAAAGGGGCTGCTGCACGTTTTTTAAATGCATACAGTTGACCTTTGAGCAATGCCGAGCTTAGAGGCACTGACCCCTCATGCTGTCAAAACTCTGCATGCAACTTTTAGAAGGCCCTGGTATCCACAGCTCAGCACTCACAGAATCTACCAACAGCAGATCGCATGGGTATCGCAATATTTACTATTGAAAAAAAATTCACCTAGAAGTTGACTCACACCCTTGAAGTTCAAACTCTGTTAAAGGCCAACTGCAATTGTGACCACTCCCTTTCCCAGTCCTCAGTTTTTTCCTCTGCAAAATAAAATAAGTGAATTGGAATAAATGATCTTTAATATCATTTCCAACACCACCCACACGGACCTTTTTGTGAGTAAAGATGATGTGTGCAGTCACAGGACCCGTTTCTGGAAATCTTCTGGCCAACAAGCAAACCAAGTCAACTTACTCATTGCCTCCAAGCTCTATGTTGTAATAAGTGAACAATCTCTATTATTAGGGGTTTTTTTCTCTACATATCTCTAATGCTAAGTTAACAAATATTCATAATTTCCAACTTGAAGCATGACAAAATCTTGATATTGTCACAGGGAAAATATATTCAGTTTAATTTTGTTAGACTTGAATATAGTCTTTGGAAGATCAGTTCTGTCTTCTCTATACTATCAGAATGTTTTATCTTAAGCATTCTGGAAAATAGCTAGTTACCACAAATAAGTTAACCTGTACTTCTATCAGTGAGGCAATTAGAACATTTTGGCATTGTGGAATTATGTCTTTAAGACTACTTTTTGATAATAAGCTTTTCCCTATCAAATGTCAAGAATTATTATACATTCACAGGAAACTCATTTTGATTCTTTGCCATAAACTGGTAAATTTTGATAAGTGTAATAGCCTACAAATCTGAAATACTAAAGTATGACCTATCTTTTACAAATGTGAGCAAAGTATAAAAAAGCAGTGGGAACCTGCCAAAAGTTGCAACGGGTCTGAAGACTCTCACTGGACAGGCCCCTCATAAGAAAAGCCCTGGGGTCTTCCCTGGTGGTCCAGTGGTTAAGACTCTGTGCTTCCAAAGCAGGCAGTTTGGGTTGGGGAACTAAGAGCCTGTCTGGGGAACTAAGATCTCACATGCTTCATGGAAAAAATAAATTTAAAAAAGAAAAATAAAAACTCTGCAGAAAGGCTTTGATTTTGTCCTGTTATGTGTGCATTGATTGGAGACTGAGCCATACAACCCCCTCACTGACACTCTCATAACTGACCAGAGCTACAATGCCATCAATCAGACTTTGTTTTCACATAATTATGATCCCAAAGGTGCCATGCTTCTCCATCCCTATATCTTGAGAGTCCCTTGGACAGCAAGGAGATCAAACCAGCCAATGCTAAAGAAAACCAACCCTGAATATTCACCGGAAGGACTGTTGCTGAAACACTTGGGCTACCGGCTGCAAAGAGCCCACTCACTGGAAAAGATCCTGATGCTGGAAAAGACTGAGGGCAGGAGGA
The DNA here is from genome assembly GCF_019320065.1 of Cervus canadensis. Lineage (NCBI taxonomy): Eukaryota > Metazoa > Chordata > Mammalia > Artiodactyla > Cervidae > Cervus > Cervus canadensis. The sequence goes on along the minus strand of NC_057413.1, from coordinate 3,253,014 downwards.
GAAGAGGGCATCAGAGAATGAGATGGTTAGATAGCATCACTGACATGAATTTGAGCAAACTCCAGGAGATAGTGGAGGACAGGGAAGCCTGGCAGGCTAAGAGTCAGATATGACTTCGCAACTGAACAACATCAACAACCATCAGTGAGTCCCCGGCAGCAGCAGGTTAGCTGGCAGGGGCGGTGGACATAATGCCCCTTCATCTGTGGACAAGGGGCTCCTTTCAGTGGAGGGAAGTCTCCAGAAGAGGCTGTAGCCGTGCGCCATCTGCAGACGACAGGGGCTGGAGGCCTAGCCCGGTACAGTGACCTGGGCAGAGCCCAACAGCCTCCGCACCAGAGGGGCCGCCGCCGATCTCCTCTGGGGCTGTGGGGACAGAGGGACCGTCCTCCCAAGGCCAACGCAAGCCCTGTGCTCAAACTTAGGGGGAGCCACAGCACTTCCCGGTTAGGAATTTTTTTTTTTTTTAGGTAGGAAGAGAAGGTGACAATAAACTGCTACCCTTGGAAGCTGTCAAGTTCTTCCCCTAGTTGATTGATTCAGAAAACAGGTACTGAATGCCTACTATCTTCTAAGCCAACTGTGGAGCTATAGAGATGAAGAAGCCTGGCCCCTGCCCTTAGGTTGCTCACCATCTCTTGGGAGGATGGACATGGGAACAGATGATGACTGTTGACTCGGAGATGTATCATGACAGGGATGCGGGAATGTGTACAGGGGAGAATGGCTGCCTTGCTCTTGTACCAGGGACCCGCCTACACCGGCTGTGTTCCCACCAAAACTGTGAAGAAGTCGGCCCGGGTTATCACTGAGAAGCACTGCCCGCACCTGAGCGACGACTTCCACACCGACAAGCGTGTGTGCAAGGAGATCACCATTATTTCCACCAAGAAGCTCTGCTGCTACAGCCCACCTCTGATGAGGCAGGTTCAGAGAGCCCAGTGAGAGGGGTCTCCATTGAGCTGCAGGAGGGGCGGGACAGGGAAGAGATGATCACGAGCCTGAGGTCCCAGCCTGGGATCAGGAAACCACTGACACAGGTCCCGGCACTAACGCTGAAGCCCCTGGACTTGGGCAGTCTGTCCAACCTGCAGTCAGTCGGCCTACAGGTGGGATGAATCTCAAAACACCGCGTGGAGCCATTTGAGTCTTTCTGCTGTGCTGTAATATGTTCAATAAACCTCAGACAACAACAACAAAAAAGAAGAAGGAGGCAGAAAAGGAGAACAAGAAGAATCGCTGCCTTATTCTGTGTTACTCTGTTCCAGGTGCTTGAGACATATACATACACTTCATTTAACTGCCATGATGGCCCTATCAGATGAGCTTCTTTTTATTCCCCTAAAGCATATGAGGGCTTCCCAGGTGACTCAGTGGTGAAGAATCTGCCTGCCAATGCAGGATATCTGAGTTCAATCCCTGGGTCAGGAAGATCCCCTGAAGGCGGGAATGGCAACCCACTCCAGTATTCTTGCCTGGAGAATCCCATGGACAGAGGAGCCTGGCGGGCTACAGTCCATGCAATCAAAAAGAGTCAGACACGACTGAGCGACTATACAACAACAGCGAAGCATTCGAGCCCCACAGAGATTAGCTGACTTGCTGGCGGTCACACAGCCAGAGCTCTGGTTTCCTGACAGATCCCCGAGTCCCTGCTTCTGAGCACACAGGTGTTGTCCTGTGTTATGCTGGAAGGGCAGGGAGAAGGCACGGGGGAAGAAGCCCCCCATAACTTAACCTGGGAGTCCCACAGTGGGGCGTCAACTGGGAAGGGGCATGGGTGGTGCTCAGATGGAGCCCGGTGAACTTCATGGTTTTTGCATTCTAAGCAATTGGCGTATTTTAGGGGCAATCTTGAAAAAGAGTAGGACCCTGTGGTCCTGGCCCCCTCAGTGTCCTTTGCCTCTTTGTCCGTGGAAAGCTTTAGTTGGAGAATAAGCTTAATCAGAGAAATGAGAAATGCAGGAACAAGGGAAAACAGTCAAAGGAGACCAAATAATAATACTGTAGTCATTAAGCATAAACAAGGACATTTAGTTCCTTCTCAGGGGCTCTAGGTAATCGTCTGAGCCGTATCCTATGATCTGTCATATAGATACTAAAACATCAGATGGAGAAGTTAAGTACACAGTGACCAGACTGTAGCCGGACATGAGCTGCTACAATTCTGAGAACGGGCCTCGAAGAAACGGAACAAACGGACCCTGGAACTGAAGATTAACTGAACCTAAAACAACCAAGATGACTCTGGTCAGACCACCAACGACCAATTTCAAGATGACCGACAGAGATGACTGTGTTGTTTCTGCAGGTACCCCCCCACTCTATGTATAAAAGTTCTTGCCCCTTTGGTGGCCAGTGTGGGGGGAGTCAGCCTTCGGACAGACGTCCCCCACCCCAGTTGCCGGCACCTGAAATACAGCAAACTTTCCTTTCGACCAGCTGGGTCTGCTTATTGGTTTTTGAGCGGTGAGCAGGCGGACCCCACACCTTTCGATAACAGTTTCATGGACTGCTCCACTACAGTTTTGACAAAGAAAAATAAGGTCATGTGCCAGCCTGATGTGTCTTATCTGCTGAAGCAAGGTAAAACTCTTACCTACATGGTTTTTGGGTTGTTTTTTTTTTTGCTAAAATAAGGGAGATATATTATCACTGTTGCTATCAAAGTGTCTGTGAATGCAGAAATGTTCATTATTTATACAGCAATGTGAATGCATTTGGCAATTTACCATACATAGCACCTGCTGAACAAACATTTCTCTCCCCCAAAGAGCTGAGGGAAGTACAATATAGGACAAAACAATGCAGGAAAAATATAATCTTAGACAAGTAGAAGGGAGTTTGTGGTCTTTATGGCCAGAAAACTTCATGGAACAGAAATTATTCTCTGTTTAAGTATTCAGTGCTGAGACTCTGTACACTGTATTTGTAAAACATAGATTTGCCTGATCAAATCTATCATTTTTACCTTCTTCAGGAAACCGATGAATCCGCATTTCAGAATCAGCTCTTTGGAAATCAGAGTTGAGCAAAAACCAGTGGTTTAGAAAATGGAGCTGAGAAGTGGACATAAAAGACAAAAAGGGATTTAAAAATAGTGCAGAGGGGTCATGATTTAGAAAGGATTTGCTTAACAGGCTAGAGAAGGACTGTGAGTCTTATAGAAATGTGTTCCTGGATTGATCAGAGCAAGGTCAGCTGGCCCTCTGCAAGTTACTTACCTTTCCCAGTGGTCACTGATTCCGGGTCCATGGTCTGCCCAAGCAAGTCATCAGTGTAGGTAGTGATCACAACAGGAAGTGGGCCGGAACATGGCTTGAAGGACAGAGGTCATCCCTATTTGAGACAAGTTATTCAAAGTAGCTATCATGATAATGGTGATGAATCAAACTAGCCATTATAGAGGAGTTATTTTTAAACTGGTAGCGCTAAAGTTGAGTAATGCGTATTATTTAAAATGGTGTGGATGCATGGTTAAAATACCCACTGGTCAACTAATATTAAGTTGGCCCTATAATTTATTATCTAAACCAGGACACTTTTGTTGATTAAAAAAAAGGGTACTATTAATAATCACCCCAGTACATTACGGGCAAACCGTGACTGTTTCTGGCAAATCCGGACCTACGGTCGCCACAGACATTTGTGAGCCATGTACAAAATGAAGAGTTGACCAGGTAACCAAGAAAAAAAAAATCTGTGAAACCTGAACCTTCTTTATTCATCTTCAGCCTTCAAGGAAGTCATTTACCCTCCAGAAAGCATGATGAATACAAGACTGCACTCCACAAAGCCTCCTGGATGGCAGCCAGAATTAGGTTTCAAACAAGTTCTTACAGAGCGTTTGTCCTTATCACCCACTGCATTTCTTAACCAGTTTCACTGACTTCAAAGAAGCTTTGAAGAGAAAAGAAGAACCTTTGAGATGTGTGTGAAAACCACAACAGAAAGGGCGTATTTGGCAGCATTTCTGGCTCATCGCTTCGGAGAGTACTACCTGGAGAATGTGAGCAGCGTTTATCCATTCAGCAGAAGTTCAACTACAGGCCAGGGTTCCTCAGCCTTGCCAATAGTGAAATTAGGGCCAGACAATCCTTTGTTGGAGGGAGGCTGTCCTGTGCATTCTAGTGTTTAACAGCATCCTTGACCTTTACTCACTGGATGCCAATGGTACCTTCCCCTGAGTTTTAATGATCCAAAATGTCTCCAGCCATTTCCAAGTGTCCCCCAGGGGTAAAAGGGCCCACAATTGAGAAACGCTGGTGTAGACCACGCCCTTTCTGTGCCATTTTATTTGTTACTAACTTGGCCCATGCTTCAAAGGTATACAAACCCTCAATCTTGCAGCAGGAAGGGATCTCAAAGGAAATGACTCCTCTCTTCCACATGTTTATTAAAGCCCCTGTAACATTCCCACCATTGGAAGGAGTGAAGATGAAGCTGAAGCAGAAGCACCAATACTTTGGCCATGTGATGCAAAGAGCCTGATGCTGGAAAAGACTGGGGGCAGGAGAAGAAGGGGCGACAGACGATGACATGGTTGGATGGCATCATGGACTCAACGGACATGAGTCTGAGCAAACTCCAGGAGGTGGTGGAGGGCGGGGAAGCCTGGCATGCTGCCCTGGGGTTGCAAAGAGTTGAACACAACTGAGCAATTGAACAACAACACAGCAACATCTGAGGCAGGTGATCATCCAGATTCCGCTCGTCTCTTCCGACACCAGGTTCTCAATTCCCTCGCGACACAATCTCTTCAATGGTTGGCACTTTGAATATGAGGATGTCGTTAACATTGAGCATAAATAAGCTTCCCTCCTAACTTTACCCAAGGGACTCTGAGGAAAGCATCTCCTCCTTCTGCTACTACTCTGCCCTTATGCGTGGAGCCTCCTTTCTTCCCAGAGAAGCTCCCCCATTTCCTTCCACAACACCTCTCTTAATCCACAAGCATGTCTCTCCACCTCAAGACTTTCCCAATAATCAAAATTATTATGTGATGATGATGGTAACAATGAGGATGATGGTGATGCTGTTAACCATCATTTACTGAGTCCCTTCTACGTGCTATATGCTCTGTACCCATTACAATGGAATCCAATGTACCAAGCACAGTAACTGCTGTTGTTCAGTCACTAAGTTGTGTCCAACTCTTTGCGACCCCATGGACTGCAACATGCCAGGGTCCTCTGTCCTCCACAATCCCCTGGAGTTTGCTCAGATTCATCTCCGTTGAGTCGGTGATGCCATCCATCCATCTCATCCTCTGTTGTCCCCTTCTCCTCCTGCCTTCAATCTTTCCCAGCATCAGGGTCTTTCCCAATGAGTCGGTTCTTCCCATCAGGTGGCCAAAGTATTGGAGCTTCAGCTTCAGCAACAGTCCTTCCAATGAATATTCAGGGTTGGTTTCCTTTAGGCTTGACTGGTTTGACCTCCTTGTTGTCCAAGGGACAAACATAGTAACTACCCCCAAAAGAAACTGGGGTTTCCACCACGTCTTGCCCTAGCTCGTGAGCCTAACCTGGCTCTCTGCAGCACAGCTCTCCCCAAGACTTGCAGAGCACTTCCGGAGCTGTCTGAGCCCATAGACGTCTCCGCTTTACCACCCATGAGCATCCAGTGCCATCTCCCCAGTCTCGTCACATCTCACCACATGACACATGAACCCACAACTCCACACACCCTAATTCTTATTCCCCTGGAATTCCTCCTACTGCCTCTACCTTCACTCAAATATTGCTCTTCCTTCAAAGCCAGGCAAAAGTCCTCCTTGATCTACTTCAATAAATCAAATACATCTTGAGTAGCTCTCTGTGCCAAGCACTGATACAGAACTCACCCTGGCTCTCAGAGAACTTCTGACGGAGGTGACCAATCACCAATAAGACTAATCACCAATAAGACTTCTCAGCCCTCCCTCCTCTCGCTTCCAGCTGCTCACAATGGCTCTGGCCAGTTCAGAATCTTACCCCACCTGACTCTGGAAAGGGAGTTCTCCCTTTGCCAGATTGCCTTCGGCAGCTTCATGAAGCAGAATTAAGGGAATCGAGGAAGAAAAGGAAAACCACACAGACAGAGAGGGAGAGAGAAACGAGAGAGATAAGATAAAAGCTGCGCGTTTGTGTTAGGAAAGTTAGGGCTGTTTTGTTTGCAATTTTTTGGAGCAGCCACTGTCCTGGGGGCACCTAGGGAAGAGAGGGGAGTGACTTCCAAAGAGTGTCCTGGTAGATTGCAATTTGGATAGTCTTCCATGTTCCCCCTGAGACACAAGAAACATTTTAAATCACTTTTAGTTACTAGATTGAGTTTATTTGACTGCAATGGCAGAAAAACCCTGGGTTATGTGGTCCTCAGCTTATATTTCAGTGATATTTATAATCTAAACTCGGACTTTGGGACGTAAAAGGAGGAACCATTTGTAATTATTCTGAAATAGCAGACAGAAATCAGGACTGTGCTGGACAAATCAGAATGTCCAATCACCCTACTTACACTCATTACAAAATGCGGCAAGTGGAAGGGTGTAATGTGCCCAGGATGACTTTGGGGCCCAAAGGATAAGCATCTTTTCCAGTGAGTGGCAAGAGAGGAGAAAATATCTGGAGAAGAAGAAGTCTTTCCAACTCCAAGGGCTTATTGTGAGCTTTCTCTCTTCTGAATTAAACACTTTGTATCATCTAAATTACACCCTTTCTCTTGTTAATGGCTAATTTTTGCTGGCATTCAGAAAACAGTTTAAAAAATGTAAAACGTCAGTCTTTAGCATCACCAAAAGGAGGAAAGAAAAGAGCATCATTTTCCTATACATCAAACTTTCTGGGCAGTACGTGAAGTTCAAAAAAAAAAAAAAAAAGAGTGCAATAAATACAAGTTGTCTGAGCAGTCTTTTTTCCCTAGACTAGGGGATGTGCACTCATTTTCCAATTATTTCATAATGGCCTCTGAGCAAATGCTCAGTAGTGGGGCCCGAGTCTGATGTCCATGCTTTCAGGCCAGCAGGCATACATGTCTACTTTTGATTAATAGAGACGAGAGTGAACTCGAGTCTCATTTACCAGGCTTCCCCACCATCCCCAAACATCACTTAAGAGTCCAGCACATTCATACACCTACGCTGCCAAGTGGAGGCAAACACGATCTGTCTTCAGCTCTGGAAAAGAACAAGGCTCACGGCACTCACCACCCCCAATCTGCTCTGAAGGTATGTTGGATGGCTTGAGGACAGCATTTCAAAGGCCATTCTGTGACCGGTGGGCAGGATCCAAGAGAAAACAGACCATCTCTCTTATTCAGTTAAATTCACTGTGATGTGATGGAGAACCCAAGACCCAGGAAACCCACACTGCCCACTGCCTTAGCAGCTCGCCTAGGGTGCAAGCAGCTTTCTGTCACTGGCTGGGGCGGGGGTGCGTAGATGATGCAAAATCATCTCTTTGGCCCTCCAGAGGGCAGATGGGGTGGTGATGGTTGGGAAAGACCAGTGAAACGTGCCAGGTTAAGTGCCTGGACTCAGACAGGAGAGGCGATCTCTGGCCACTCAAAGTGGGTCTTTTGATTTGAATGCCAAGCAAACACTGACTTTTCGCTGACAAGTCCGAGAACGTTCTCTTCCCTGCCTAACCCAAGGTGGTGCCTTCACTGATTGGTCAACTCCATTATACTTATTCTTGGCTGCCGAATTTCATGACATATTACTAAAGACAACGTTCTAGGTTACAGGGAGTCTTCCCGGAAGCTGGTATTTATTCGTTCATTTATGTGTGTATTTACTATAATAAAACTCAAGCATTATATTAAAGGAAGGAAGGAGGCAAGGGGAGGAAGAGGGCGAGAACACGGGAGGAAGGAAAGAGGGAAGGAGGGAGGAAAAACCTTTCCTTACAACCAACTCAGGCTGAAAACAGAATCGTCAACAACTCATCAGCTTCTAAATAATGAAAGACACTTAGATAAACCACTGGGCAAGTCATACCACCTCCACCTTCTGTCCGCATCATTCCTTGAGAAACATAAGTGACACCAACCAGATGGATCCTGTCTTCCAACATAAATATTAGGAAGGAGTTGTGCTTCTAACCAAACTGAGACACATGCGTTAATCAAAACCACCCTCCAACTTCTTCCAACTTTTGCCATCATTTAATGGAGACTATAAATGTCACCTCAACTGCAGGCTCAATTCAAGGCATATTCGAACTAGGAACAACCTGTCGTATGTATCCGGTACATTTTATCCTGTTTTGTGACAAGACGCTAAACAATTAGGCCAAAGGATGCAGGGAGGAAAGCTCAGTGAAGTTCTCAGAATCTAAAGAATAATCTGCCCTTTTATTTGGCGGCTAATAAATATTTTATTGTTGTTTGGAGGCCATGTAAGTGGAAACACTGATTTCCTTTCTGTGACTCTCCTGGAGCTGGTTGTTACTTCTTCATGAGCAGAAACAAGAATTCCCTTTTAGCTGCTCACCTGTGAGCAAAAGCCCGCTTATCTATGCAGCCAGCACGCTTGTAAAAGACCTGGCAAGAGGTCATCTCATGTCAGCTTTAGACATATTTCCAAAGAAATAAATATTAGACCTCGGGCAGCCTTTGCTAAGAAGCCATTTGTTTCCATGCTGAAGTTTTAAGCAATGTGCAGTCCCTCGTGGTTTCATAATTTAGTAATCAGTTCATGGGGGAGATATCCAAGTTAATTTTCTAAGGCACTCATAATTACCGAAATGCCTTCTTTCCAATAATACTCGGGGAAAAAAGGTGTTCTATGAAGATTAATCTCCTTGAAAACTGGAGTTGAATGCAAGCTTTCTCTTTTAAGATTTCATTATGTTTGTGAAAATCCCCTCAAAATATATTATACACTTGCCTGCTTGCTTAAACAGAAGATGATGTGCCTACTGTCCTTTGTGATTGGAAAGGCTGTCATGACCAATTCCAGATAGTACTGGGGGAAGGACTAAAATCTGGAGAAGCAAGAGAGTCATCAGATTCAGTCCTTGAATCTTCATGTGGGAATCAGTCAGACCACTTTCTGGATTTGTCATACTTCTCATCAAGTTTACAACATCTCTAGACAGAAAGACGTTGAGCCTGAATCCCAAATACTCTATCACCCACCCACCTACTGCCCTACAAGCTCACAAGGGGCCACATGAAGCAAAACCACTCTGTTTATTACAATCAGCAGAGGAGCAAACTCCAGCCCCATAGGGGCCAGAGAGGGAATAAGAGAAGGACGTGAGATGTACGGGCTTCCCTGCTGGCTCAGCAGGAAAGAATCTGCCTCTAGTGCAAGAGACACAGGTTCAGTCCCTGGGTCGGGAAGATCCGCTGGAGAAGGCAATGACAACCCACTCCAGTGCTCTTACCTGGAGAATCCCATGGATGGAGGAGTCTGGTGGGCTATAGGGCATGGAATCACAAAAGGGTTGGATGTAGCTCAGCGGCTAAATAACAACAACAACGTTGGCTGTACCTCCGAACCCAGTAGCAGACTGGGGGACCCGAGAGCAGCCTGTCTGAAGGGCATGCTGTGTTCAATTCCAGCTCATTGGGCCAGGCAAGTCTGCAAGCCCCTTGGCTGCCAGCTTCCCTGACTTTGCAAGAGCAATTGGAGCTCTAGGTTGTCACGTGACCTATCCCTGCTATTCAAATACTGCGCCGAATATACACAAAGATTATCTCAGGTCAAACCATCTGAGATGGCCTACGACCACCTGTTGTCAACACCAAGTAAAAGGCACTGGGCTCAAGCTCTAATGTGGCTACTACTTAATTTTTATAAGTTAAGTGATGGCCTAGCTTAACCTATGTGCAAGTCACTAAAATCTCACTTTGTGCCTCTGGACAAGGACCTATATCAGAAATCAATCGATCCAGATCCATCCTGTTGATTCGCTCTCCTAAAGTCTCAAGAATGCATCCATGTCTTTCCATCTCATCTCACCTGCCACCTTGAGAGCTGCCTGCACAGACTCCTCACTCCTCCTGGCCCCTTTCACTCCACGATGCACAGACCCTCCTGGGACACTCCCCTCCTTTGAAACCCTGCAACGGCTTCCCAGGACGTCCGGAATAAAATCCAAACTCCTCAAGGTGGCCGACACGGCCACGACCTCTGTCCAAGCTCACCTTGTACCGCTGTCTCCTCGCTTCACCCCACCTTCCCTGACTGGCTTCACTGAGACTCGCACACACAAGCTCTTTCCTGCCTCAAGTTCTATTTTTCATCCTGGTTCTTTGCCCAGCTGTCCCTGTCTCTCTTTCAGGTCTCAACCTAAGTATCAACTCCTCAGAGAAAACATCCTTGATCGCTGAAGTGTCTCAAGAAAGGGTTTGTTTAAGTCCAAACCCAGATACCCGTGGATGTGGAAATTCGGCCTTTGCAGACATAATCAAGATAAGATGAGGTCGTGCTGGGTCAGTGTTAGTCACTCAGTCATGTCCGACTCTTTGCGACCCCATGGACTGTAGCCCGCCAGGCTCCTCTGTCCACGGCATTCTGCAGGCCAGAACACTGGAGTGGGTAGCCTTTCCCTTCTCCAGGGGATCTTCCCGATCCAAGGATCGAACCCAGGTCTCCTGTACTGCAGGTGGGTTCTTTGCCATCTGAGCCACCAAGAGAAGCCCTTCTGATGGATTAGGGTGAGTGCTAAATCTAATGGCGAGTGTCCTTATAAAAAGAGAGAGATTTGATGACATAGGGAGGACCACCACGGGAAGACAGAGGTGGAGGTCGGAGGGAACTACCATCCAAGGACGGCCAACGATGCAGCAGCTCCGGGGAGCCAGGAGAACTCGTGGAAGGACCCTCTCTAAACCCTTAGAGGGAGCACGTCCCTGCGACACTGTGGCGTTAGGCCTCTAGCTTCCAGAACATGAGACAACAGACGTCTGTCCTTTTAAGCCACCAAGCTTGTGGTAGTTTGTTACCGCAGCCCTAGGGGACCGATACAATTCCCCAGCGTAGAGAAGGTTCCTTCTGTGACCGCCCCTTTCCCATACCAGGAGAGCGTGAGCTCCTTTCACAGTTCGGAATTATTCCTCAGTGTGTTTCCCTGGGTCTTTCTAAACCCTCAGAGGCCTGTGGTTGGAAACCAAGTCCGTTTTGCTCCCCTGTTACACTTAGAGGGCTGTCTTATAGAAGATGCTCTGTAAAGGCTCTGTGATTTTTTTTAACAGAAAATATTTTTAAATAACTTTTTATTTTATTATTTAGTTATTTCTGGCTGTGCTGGGTCTCCGTCACCGCACACAGGCTTTCTCTGGTTGGTGTGAGCAGGGACCCTCTTCTCTGCAGTGTTTGGGCTTCCCAAGGTGGTGGCTTCTCCTGTTGCCAGAGAAGACAGCAGGATCTAAGCGCACGGACTTCAGTAGTTGCAGCACTGGGGCTCAGGAGTTGTGGTACACGGGCTTAGTCACTCTGTGGCGTGTGGGGGGCCCTGGACCGAGGATTGTACCCCCCCCACCGTCCTCTGCACCAGCAGGCAGGTTCTTACCCACTGAGCCTCCAGGGAAGTCCCAAGGCTCTCTGACTTTACCCATGGGTGTTTATGCTCTTTTGGGCTCTTACTGTTTTGGGTGGTTTGTCCTCAAATTGAATAGCTTCAGATTGTTGGTCTGATATCTACTAGTTCTGTCCTCCCAGAATCGTGGAATTATAGTGCTGGAAAGAATCTTAGAAATCACCCGGCTCCCCACCACCACCAGCCCCCGAGGATTTCTTAGATGCGAAGACTGGGCCTCCTGCACGTGCGGCCAGCTGTCACTCCTCACAGTGGCCAGTAATTCCTGCTTCTGAGCAGCCACCCTGGACTGGCTCCAACTGCCTTGCCTGAGGGTCCAAAGGCGGCCCTCCTTCACCTGCAGAATCTAGTCACTATTCGGTGGCAACTTGGTTTAATTAGAATAATAGAATTTTAAGCCTGGAAGCAGTCTCCTTGGACATCATTTGAGCAAAGACATGCGACATGCCCTCATTCAACTGAATATGTCTGTTATATACGGGCTTCCCTGGTGGCTCAGTCAGTAAATAATCCGCCTTCAGTGCAAGAGACTCCCTGCAATACAGGAGACCCAGGTTCAATTCCTGGGTCGGGAAGTTCCCCTGGAGAAGGAAACAGCAACCCACTCCAGTATTCTTGCCTGGAGAGTCCCATGGACAGAGGAGCCTGGTGGGCTACAGTCCAGAGGGTCGCAAAGAGTTGAACGCAACTAAGTGACTAAACCACCACTACCGGTTATATTCACTTCAAATGTGGCAAGGTTTCTGGCTGTAAATTACCCATCCTCAAAAAGTTCCCCCAAATATTTCTGAGCATTTCCCAAAAGGCCGCCCTCCAACGGGCCAGGGACATGGCCCTCAAACTTCCCTGCTCGAACCCCATCCAGGGGCCTGCCAGGGCCCCAGGATAGCACTTGTGCCTCTCGTGGTACCTACTGTTCACCTCTTGTCTCCTTCGTCCTGGGTGTAGAGCATCGTATCTCACAACACAGCTGTAAACTCTTGGCGACACCTTCCTAGGATCAGGAGCGGTGGAAGGGAAATACGGCACACAAAACAATACACAACCATGGCCCCAGCCAGCTACTGTCCTGGACTCTGTCTGGCTCCAGCTGTTCCCGCGGTCAGAGCAGCTGATGGGCTTCCACCAGGAGAGGAACCACGCCAGGCTTCCCCGGGCCTCAGCGTCTCCGCCCAGTGGACCTCTGGCCCAGAGAAGGCGGGAAGCCCTTCCTTCTGCTCAGGCTAAGGCCCATCTCACCTGCTGCTCCAAGACTGATTCTGCCCCAGATTCCGCTCCCTCTAGTGACGCGCCCCACCGTGAGCAGAGTCGTCTGGTCCTACGGGGTAGTTTGCTAAGGCTGCCATAACCAAGTGCCACTGACTGGGTGGCTTGAAAGACAGAGATTGAGTGTCTCAGCACCCTGGAGGCTGTAAGTATGAGCTCACGGTGTCATCAGGGTGATACCTTCTGAGGGAGGGTCTGTGAGGGAGACTGTGCTAGCTTCAGGAGGTTTTTCCAGAAATCTTGGGAATTTCTTGTTTCAAAGATGTAACATCTAATCCTGACTCCGTCGTCGCATGGCTGTCTTCAAACCGTCTTCTTTCTGGGTGTGTCGGTCACTGTATTTAAATTTGCTCTTCTATAAAGGTAGGGATAGTATTAGATTAAGGCCCACACTAACCACCTCACTTTAACTTGATTACCTCTATAAATAAGATCCCATTCTGAGGTCCTGGGGTTAAGACTTTAACACATCTTTAGGGAAGAACATGATTCAACTCATAACCCATACGAGACAATCACAAAGTAGCTTAACATCAATCTCAAACTATGAGTTATACATTTTGAAGTAAAGCTTTATCAACTACAATCCAGCTTTGTCTGCTTCAAGCTCATTCAAATTCTTTAGTCTCCCTCAAGAAAGCTTGGGGTCCAGGCTAACCCAGGGTTATGTGTTTAATACACACACACACAATACTTCGATCAGTGATTATCTGTAACGTATCAGGGGTTTGGGGCACTGATCACCCCTCCCTTGGCCCAAGGTTCTGAGCAGAACACACACAGAAACACAGATCTGATGAGAGACAGAGGAGAGCTTTGTCCATCAGAACAAACGCTTGACATCTCAGAGCAAACCTCTAATAAAAACTTGAGTAGCGAAGATGGCTTAATCTCTTCTTTCTGCATGTAGTGCTTTTTAAAAAATTTATTTAACTTTTACACGATTTTTAAGGTTTATGCTCTATTTACAGTAATTACAAAATATTCTCAATATTTCCTGTGCTGTACAATACATCCCTGTAGTCGTGAAGATGGCTTAACCTTGAGGCTAAAATGGGTCTCCCGCTTCCCTCTCCAAATTAGGTCTTGGGGCCAACGTGCCTCTGGAAGTAGAGAGGGGGAAGAAGAGTGCAGAGGAGATCCCAAGTTCATGAACGCAGCAAGCCTCCCAGAGGCAGACCAGCTTCAGAGGCTCCTAGAAACAAAGGCCATCGCCCAGCATAAGAAGTGACCGACAGTGCGGTGACTGGACCCACGTGGGAGAAGTGACTCCAGGAAAACAGGGGCTGAAGAACTTGGAGGAAATGGAGACTGAGACGCTGTGCCACTTGAGAGCATCCCCCCCCCAGACCACATCCCCGCCGAGGGAGGAGGGTAAGATCTCGCTCTGGAAACAGCAGCCCAGGAGGCAGTAAAGGTTCCACGCCCCCAGTGAGCTTGTTAAATACAACACGGCACTTTCTTCTCAACAACTCCCATCTGGTCAATATTTTTACACCCATTTTAAAGATAGGGAAACTGAAGCCTAAGGAAGTAAATTACTGGACCATATTTTTACAGCAAATAAGTTCAGGAAGGGAGCCAGAATTCAAATCCCACATCGATCTGGCTGACTCCAAGGGTGACCTGCAGTGTGATCATTTCCACTCTGTGTTAATAAATGATTCACGATCATCAGGAACTTACTGGTTGAAACCCATGAGGCTGGATTTGCTGTTTTGTCAGGGCGAGACGGGTTGACGTCGAAAAGCTTATCACCAGGAGCCTCTTTATACCCACAAGCGGAAAGGAAGTCTATCCAACAGTGTGCTCATAAAGAGCGTCCTGGAGCCTCTCCCCAGGATGGAGACGCGCAGAGGACACTCGTGCGGGCTGCTGGCCAGGTGACCCTCCAGCGCGCTCACAGAGTGATGGATGACATCTGCAGCCAGCCTCGCCTCCAGGTCAGGGCTGTCTCTGCGTTTGAACTCTTGATGAAATCACATTGTTAAAAAGCACAGTTGGCGAAAATATGCATCTGGTAAAATGACACTCTGAACAGATGAATTAATTGAACACAGTTTTTAATAATCAGATAATACTTTAAGAGGAGGAGAGGTGACAGCCAGAGGCCTTGGGGACAAGAGGCTGGTCTTTCTTGCATTGGACACAAGGTCCTGACGGGCAGGTGGAGTGTTCACTCTCTGAGGACAAATAGCTACCTTATAATTGTCGCATTCAACACTTCCTCCAGGTGTAAAAAAAAATAATGGAACCAAAGCATGTTCCACTGAAGGAAATAAGAAAGGAGAGGGGGAAGGAGGGAAGGAAGAAAAGAAGGAGGAAAGGAAGTGTGGAAGGAAGGAAGGGAAGGAAGGAGCTCTTACTTACTGTAGAATGTCAAGTAGCAAATTTAGAAGAAATGAGGAAAATAGACCCACCACTTGGCGACACCATAGAGGTGACTGACTTAGGAGGGGTCGGTGGATGCCAGGGCCTTCCTGTGGAGTCATGAGAAGGACTAGGAAATCCGTGTACTCTGAGAACGCTTCCCCCAAAACACTCACCAGTTACGAAGAGGGAGCGATGAATTCGAGGAAGAGATACCTGGCAAGCCAGGCAAACCAGGCCGACATTCCCCGGGGCTGGAATGGGTCGCACACTGTCCCTCCCCAAGAAGATTCGCTGAGAAGAACGCCCCGCGTTTCTGAGGTTTGGTGTGAGTGCGGTGGTGAGAAAACATCAGATGGACCAGGGTGAGGTCATCCCAGAAGGAAAGGCTCTCAGGAGGCCAAAGGCCCAGAGACACTGAGTACTTTGAACATTAAGCCAGTTTTGCTTACATTCCTGGAATAAACCATCATGCTTCATCTTCTGTGAAATACCTTTTCATGTCTCTTGCTCGGTTTTATTTCAAGGTGTGTGTGTGTGTGTGTGTGTGTGTGCGCGCGCGCGCGAGCACAGACTTTAAAAATTGGTTTAAGGAATCCTTTAGTTCTTGATACCAATCTTGATGATTTTGGTAATGTACCCTTTTATTTCCTTTAAGTTGTTACTTTGCAAACAGAAGTTTTTCATTTGTTATGGTCAAATGTATCAATCTTTTCCAGTTCCTGCTTTGTATGCTTATTTAAGGTTTAAGAGGGACTTTCCTGGTGGTCCAGTGGTTAAGACCCCGCTTCCAGTGCAGGGTGCACGGGTTTGACCCCTGGTCAGGGAACTAGATCCCACCTGCTGCAACTAAGAGTTCATATGCTGCAACTTACGATCCTGGTGCAGCTAAATAAATAAATAAAAATTTAAGAATATTCATCTATATATTTCATTTAGTTTTAAAAGATTGGGATGGGGGACTATTCAAGTCCTTAAACCACCTAGAATAGATTTTTTAAATAATTAATTCGAAATAAAGAAAAATTGCCAGAACATTACAAAAAACTCCCACAAGCCTTCATCCAAAGATTTCCCGGTTTTAACATTTGACTGCATTCTTCCATGACTGTCTATTCATCCCCATTATTGCTATTCCTTTTCTGAAACTTAAGAGAACAAGCTACAGATATGACGTCTCATCTCTCCTAAGTACTGCAGTGTGTGAACCCCCCCCAAAGCAAGGACGATCTTGTCTGTGATCACCACACAACTCTCCAACTGGGAAATCAACATCAGTACCAACCGATGTCCAATTCACAAACCACAATCAAATGTTGCTAACTGTCCCAACAATTTCTCTGACTTTTTTGACTTAGGGTCATACCTAGGAAGACAGCTTGCATTTTAGTTGTCTTTACTGTTTCAGTGTGAATGGGAACCACAAAGATAATTCGATTTATGATCAAGCACACCTTTGTTTTGTGACCTCTGCATCTTTGTTTTGTGCATGGTTCTGTGCACATATTTCATAATAAAAATGTTGATTTTTAAATATAAAGTATGTATTATTAAGTAGGAAGCTAATCACACTCATACATTTCAAACAAAACATTTGCTCCCAGGATTCAGATTTCTGCACTAAAATCAAATTTCTTCAGCCGTTAAGCCCTAGAAGTTTCAACTAACTTTAAAGTGGTGATCAAAAATGAAAAGTCACCTTACCAAGTAGTAGATGCAAAGGGAGACTCAAGCCTCTCAAAGCTGATTTTTATTAGGACCCCTAGCAACATACATCTGCAAAAATTCCCTCTCCCTCTTAATTCATATGCATATTTCAATATAGTATAGTTGTCGACATTTTGAATAAAAAAGACATATACATTCATATTTGCATTTTGATTAAGGATTTTAGTTGAAGGTATAAAAATGACAGAGCTTCCCTGGTGGCTCAGTGGTAAAGAATCCACCTGCTAATGCAGGAGACCAGGGGTTCAGTTCCTGGGTCAGGAAGATCCTCTGGAGAAGGGAATGGCAACCCACTCCAGTATTCTTGTCTGGAGAATCCCATGGACAGAGGAGCCTACAGACAAATCTCATGGACAGAGACTGGCAACAGTCCACGGGGTCGCAAAAGAGTCAGACACGACTTAGAGACTCAGCAACAACAAACAACATAAAAATGACAGACTAAATTTAAGAGACATGTATTGTTAGACCAATCCATTCTAATATAGCAGTGGACTTTTTTCTGACCCAAGAAAAGGTAGAATTTCCTAGTTAGCCCTGGCAGTTGCTCTTGCAGATAATTTCAAAGGCATTTTTTTTTAAGTGGCAGCATCTGGAAGGTCCACTTATGATGGATTGGTGGAGAGAACTGGGAAATGGGCTATTCAGTGTTTTGCCCTGTTGCCAATGCAAGAACACACGCACCCTCACCAGGTGCCCACGTGTGTGCGGAACACTGCCTGCCTGAGCACTGAGACGGGGGCTTCAGGACCACGAACTGAGAAAGAAAGGCTGTGTCAACCAGACACAGACCATGGTCTCTTCCTGGTAGACTTGGGGCAAGGAGTTCACGTCTTAATTATGCAGACTGACTTCCAGGGTTCAATTTGATATGTAGATCAAAACAGCACCACTGACATTTTTTTTCCTTTTATCCTGAACAGTATTTGTTTCTTTAAGTTTAAATGAAATGATTTATCAAAAGGAAACATGTGCTCTGCAAGAAGGCGCCTGTAACTAGCATCATTGTATGGACTTTATTCCTTGGGCGGCACCTCCACAGTATTCTAGAAAACCTCCTGTTCACAAAACCAGGGTGAAAACCACCTTGGAGATCATGTCCTAGTCCGATCTCCTCGGTTTTTCAGATCACCAAACCGCAACTCAAGAGAAGCGGGAGTTGGGGGGTAGAGGGGGCGGACCGACAAGGGTCGCTCATCACAATACTGACAACGCAAGGCCTGGTTACTGCGTCTCCCCACTCCAGTCCAGTGCTCTTTCCCCTCAAGTATGATGTGGAGTGGACGTTTCAAATTAAGAAAAGAAACGAGGAAACTTTCTTCAAGTCCACCTTCAACCATGGATACTGCCCGCAGTGTTCGCAAAGAGCCAGCATGCGTTGGCAACTATGGATTTCATCATCCTTTAACTAAGGAATTAGGGGAAAACAACCTCACAAGCAGTACCAATTGCGGAACGACCTGGACTTTTAAAAATAAAAATAATTAAAAAAAAAAAACCCAGCATCTGCTTTCAGCCATTCACCCCATATCATTTATGCGTGGTATTGACTACTCTCACTTTCCAAACGACCCACAGCAGCGAGGGGAGGCTGGGCTGCAAGTGGACGAAAGTGGAGAGAAGGCCCGCGGGGGTCCCAGGGGCGGCGCCCCTCCCCCCTCAGCACCCGCCCACCAGACGCCGGCGGCTGTGCGCATGCGCAGACCACCCGCACCCCGCACCCCGACTTCACTCTGCTTTATTTAGGCCTTCAGCTCTGCCTGCTCGCACGCCCCCAGCGCCCCAAGTTCGGATGACAGGGGGCGGGGTGGGGAAAATCGCAGGGCACTCTTGGAAGCTCCTGAGTGGGTGGGTGGTGGGCAGGAAAAAAGGCAAGGACGTTGAGGACAAATAAATCCTTTTCCCGCCGCCCCCCACCGCGGGCCCCGCAGCAATCTGGGCCGGGCGCGGGCGCCCCTAGTCTGGGCCGAGCGGTGTCGGGGCGCGCGCGTGAGGCCCCGGGGGTGGGGCGGGGCCGTGGGCGGGGCCTGCGGCGGCTCCCCGAGGCCCCGCCCCTCTGGCCAACCTCTCGCCTCGCCATTGGAGGGCGTGGGGGGCGGGTCCCAGGGACACCCCCCCCCCCTCTCGCCACCGGCCCCCGCCCCGCCCCCCGGCCGCCCACGTTTTCGGCTCCTCCAGGAGCCCTCCCTGCGCAGGGAAAGGAAACACCCGGAGCGGCGACACAGCCCCGGGACGCTGGAAAGGCGCGCCCCCCTGCCCCGCCTCCCAGACCATAGGCCTGGAGATGTCAGGGAGGGTGGGACACGGGGCCCCGCCCCCAGGCCCCCACCTCTGGGTGCGGGATCCGGCGGGCGCGGGAAAGGGCCCACAGTGCCGCAGTCAGGCCCCGCGCTCCCCTTTAGCGCGTCACCCTCCACCGCCCTTCTTTCGCCCCTTCTTCCCCTTTCCCCTTCTCTGCATCCCCGAAGAGACTCGAGCGCCGCTGGCGCGGCTCCGGGGGGCAGTGAATTCGACTCGATGTCACCTTAACCACTTGCATAGCTGCTGTTCACTTAACATCTCGTTTTCTCCTGTAATTTGGGGAGATTTAAGGGGTCGTTTTCATTTTTCATTTCTTTTTTCTCTTCATGCGCTTAAAGTTGGCCGACTCCTTCCTTAGCCTGTGATGAAAGAAGCTAGAATTTAGGCTTCTCTTGGTGCAGAGAAAGGGAAGGAAACCAAAGCTTAACCGCGTTTAGGAAGAAAATAGCTCTGTTCCTTTCTCATCCTTAACTCAAGCTGCTGGGTAGCAGCACCTCTCAGGGGCACAGGCGCAGCTGCAGAAGCGCTTGGTTGCAGAGAAGGCTGCGTCTACAAGGGTTTGCGCCCGAGCACCAAAACAGTGCAGGTGTGTGTGGATCCGGGTGTGCGTGTGCGTACGTGAGGTACGTGTGCGCGTGTTTGTGCGGCCCAACAACAACAACAAGAAAACCTCAAGAGGAGCATCAGGATCAGAAGGAACCCCTCACACTAGTGATCGCCTCGGAAATGTCCCAAAGGTCTGAGAGTTAGTAAATCCCTTGATCCGAAAATCGCCTTTGCGGAGCTCCTTCCTGCCGGCTCTTCCCGCTCCCCAAGATAGGTGACGCCGCATCTCTAGAAGCGGCCTCTTGCCTGCGCGGGCATCACGGAGGGCACGCGGTGCACATTTCAGGGGCCCAGGGGGTGCAGAGTAAACCCCGGGGCCCCGGCGTGTGCGCGCGCTCCGGGCCCTGCGTGCTGGAGGGTCTGGGGCGCTTAGCTGGGCTCGCGGGCACGCGCGTGTGTGTGCGTGAGTGTGCGCTCACGCGCTCCAGGCCGTGCCCCCGAGCCCAGCCGCAGGGTTGGAGAACGCGAGCAAGCCAGCGCAGGGGGCAGGCGGGGGTGTCAAATTCTTAGAGCTGAGCTGTTTTCCCCTCCAGCTCCCGCTCCTCTGAACCCCGCTGCAACGTAGGGAGGGGGCTGGATTCGCCCAGGAGCTGGTGGAGAAGCGGGCTGAAACAATCGAGTGGGCGCGCCAGGACTCCCCGGCTGCAGGCGGGGAGGGGAGAGGGAGCCCCGGTTCTGCGCAGAGAGGGGGCGGGGTTGGGGGGCCCCGGGAACAGCGAGGAGGCGGGGGTGGCCGCCGAGCTGGGGAAGTGGTCTCCCCCCCAACTCCCGGGAGGCGAGAACTCATTCGGACAGCACATTAATTGGAGATAACTGATTAATTCGAGCTTCTGATGACTATAAATGGCGATTCTTTACCAAGGTGTCTTTATTTAAAAAAAAAAAAAATCGTTCCGTGTCATCCCCCACGTCAGGCCGGCTCGTGGGCGTGAGGCTGTACTTCCTCCGCCCCCTCCTAATGGAGTGAACCATTCCCAGCTCTCCCCCTCCCTCGGCCTCTCTCTCTCTCTTTCTCTCCCTTCCTCGCTCCCTCTCTTTCTCTCCTCCCTCTGCCTTCCCCGTGCATAAAGTCTCCGTCGCTCCTGGAACTTGTTGGCAATGCCTATTTTTCAGCTTTCCCCCGCGTTCTCCAAACTAACTATTTAAAGGTCTGCGGTCGCAAATGGTTTGACTAAACGTAGGATGGGACTTAAGTTGAACGGCAGATATATTTCACTGATCCTCGCGGTGCAAATAGGTAAGTGGACGGCGGGCCGGGCTCGCGGAGGGCGGCGGGCGGCCGGGCCCGAGGCACCCGGGGGGACCGACTGACCCGCGGTCGCCCGGGAGTGCAGAGAAGCCGGCAAACCTCCAGGGATGGGGGTATCGGCTCCTAGGGACTGGCGCGTCCCGGGTTGGTTTTGCTAAAAAGGAGAGAGAGAGACTCCAAATGTTCGCCGGGAAGTGTGTGCGGCCGGCTGTTTTCTGGAGGGATCTTCCCCTCTTTTTACAAAGCGCACGTCCCTATTTGCTGCTTTCTCTTGGGTGCACCAGGTTTGGTGCACTTTGGGGAAATGCATCGCTCCCTGCCAGGCTGCAAGGTTTTATACTGAAGGGTCGAAAGGTGAACGCAGGAACAAGATGGCTAGGCAGCTAGAACTGGAAAGTTTATGTGCAGAATGCAAAGATATTCTGGGGCTCAGACTGCTGCATTTAGAACTTTGTCATTCTCCCGCCGCCGCCCGCCCCCCCACCCCATATCCTAGCTGCAGCGTTCACACCGGGCACCGCAGACCGGTCTAAGGGGCAAATTGAGAATAAATGGGAACCCCAGAGTATATCTTTTAATATGCTTATCATTAAGGAGCTTGAGCTCAGCTAAATATATATGGATATAATTTTCTATGCACATTTGCCTCTTCTTTTCCACACAGGCATCTGTATGTTATATACAGGAAGGGGTTAAGAAGTGTTTGCAATATGTGGTGTTGGGTGTTTGTAATTTTTGTTAGTTTGGGATTGATTATGGATGGATTTATATAGTCCGCATTTTATGTTAAGGAATCTTGAGTTCTAGTTCCACTGTCGTTGGGGCTTTTGAAAGTTCATATTTTTTCCCATCCAAAATGAAGAAGGCGCAATGGAAGGGAACAGGAGAAAACCCCCTTCTCTGTTGCTGGGTCAGAGCATTAATTAATGTAGCCTCAAAGTGAAAGTGAAGCAGATTATTAATAGAATGGACAAGAGAAAAAAATAGAAACTCTTCAAATGGGTTTTCTGGAGAGGAGGGAATTGTTGGCTCCTATCATTTGAGGCTGTAGCATTCTTTGCAGAGAAATCCTTGCAGTATTGCAGGAGGGGGGTGCTTTAGGGAATTGGTTTGGCTGGGGCAAGAGATGAAATGCATAACATTTTTCTTCATGAGAAATGTGGAAGAAACAGGCTTTGGAGTTATCTAGACATTAACATGGATTCTTTGCAATAGGTTTTTATCCATTTGACAGGATTTTCTGAATCTGATTTTCTTTTTTGCATGAACATTGTAGGGATTTTAGAGTGTACAGATGCAGGATGTCGGCAGCATTTCCTTTAATTCCAAGAAATGATTTGATGTTTTGAATCTGGCTGTTTTGAATCTTTGACATTCATGCAAAGAGCTGCAGTAAATAAAGAACATTTCTGATTGCAACAAATCCCTTAAATCTTGGAAATAAGTGGATGTGGTTTTTTGCAATGACTGCAGATTTTTAGAGAGCAGGAGACAGCAGTTGTTTTTTACATAGGGCTTATAATCGGCAAAGGTTTGGGACTCTGCATTCCCTGTGAGAAATAACCTTACTTTGAACGGGTAAAAAAGACAGAGACTGTGCATGTGAAATACGCTTGAAACACATTAACCTCCTCCTGGAAATGACCATTTGTTGGCTGTGGAATTGAAACTGAGCATGTTTGTTCCCGAATGCCTGTCCTTTCCCGAACCGGAGGCTCGATCTTTATTAATTCATGGCTGGGAGCTGTCCCAAATCACTGACATTTGGCAAGAAAAATGGGGGTTGGGCAAAGACGGGGAGGTGGAGGGGTGGTGAAGGCAAATGAAGACTAGGCGGGAGGAAGTTTGGAATGAATGAGAGGTCGAACAAATGAATGAACGGAAGGAGATGGCACAAGACCGGACACGGTGGAGGACAGGGAAGGAGCCCAGGTCACCCGCCCGAGCCTCGATGAACCAGGGCTCAGGAAGGACAGCAAGGGTCGCCCGGGCTGGGACCTGGCTGGATGCAGGAGCCTTCCAAACGCGCCCCGCGGGCAAGCCCCCAGCCTCCCCAGCCAACGAGAGACCGAGGAGTCCGAGTTGCAAAAGACAGAAATTTTCACGACTTATTTTACACGCGCGCACACACACATGCGCGCTGTGGAAGGTTTTCCAGCAGCCCCTGAAAACACCAAGACAGGAGCGCTTCCCGCGTCCCCCCCAGCCCGCTCCCAGACCCCGGAGAAAGCAATTCCCTTTTAAACTATTGTCAGTGCATCTTAGGGGCTGCTTTTTCGCCACCGAGTTTTGGGGGTGAAGGTGGGAAGAGACTGGGGGCCGGGGAGAGAGGATGGACTGTATTTTATTTCGTTTACTCGCTGCAAAGCGGCGCTTGCAGTGTGGTTTACAGGGGACTCCGCGCAGGGCTCATTTCATCGGCCCTCGTTCTGTTAGAACCAAGATTCGTTTATTCCTTCCTTCTAGCTCAGTGTTCTAGCTGATATTGCAGTCCAAGGGCTCTTGCTATATCGTGGGGGTACTGGGAGATTGACGAAGGTTGACGTATCGGCCCGAGCTTCCCGTTCCGGATTAGAAAGCTTAAGGCCCGCCCCGCTCTCCCTGCAGCAATTTGCAAACTGTGCGCTCTCGGAGGCCTCTGCGGGTTCGGTCACCTTCCCCCTTGCCTGTCCCTGGCCCAGGGACCGGCGGCTGGGGGAGGTGAGGTGTCCGGTCCTCCCCGGAGACATACACGAGCCGTGGCGCCCTGAAGGCCGCCGGGAAGCAGCGGGAAGCAGCGGGAAGCAGCCTGGACCCTGGAGGCCCCTCTCTTCCCTTCCAGGCAGTGCAGGTCTGCGCTTCGCGTGCGCACTCCTGGTGCCCAACGTGCTTTTAAGCCGCTGGTTTAGGCATCTTCAGCCCGGTTCGTGCCTTGGGATGGAGAGAAAGGGCCTCGGCAGCGCAGCCGCCGCTTGGAGCCCGTCTCTTGGGTCCTGTGCCTCGGGGCTTGGCTGACCTGAGACCAGCAGCAAGGACTAGGTGACCCCTGGGTTTCCTCCTCCACCTGCTGCCACCACCCCGGCTGCGACCCCAGCCCCTCTGGAGGGAACCCCGAGCCAGAGGCCGAGAGCCCCTGGCGGCAGCCACCCCGGACCCCAGCTGCAGAGCTGGGGCTTGGAGAGGAAGGGTCGCGTCTGGTCTCTGGCTGGCAGAGCAGGGCTGGTTTTAACCGAGGAGCTGAGCAAGGTGGAGGGAAGCAAGGGGCTGGCCTCGGGGATCTGGCCTCCGGGAAGGTGACCCAGGGTCACTAGCTCGGACACATCCTGACCCTGCTGGCCCTAACTGCCCGGGACCACCCTTCCCCCCCCCCCCAGTCTAGGGGGATAGGGGGTGCAGACGAGGACCTCACTAGGAACTCCATGGTAGAGAATCCCTTTTATAATAAAATAACCCAAGTCGGTGGCTGCTGGGGGCTTCCAGAGAATTTATTTATTTATTCGTTCAGCAGTGCTTGCCCAGTGCCCACTAAGCAGCGGGCCCCGAGCCCAGGGATGTTTCACAAATGTGGCACTCGGGCGGGCCGCGGGGCCCAGGCTCTGAGCCTCCCAGCCCCTTCCTCACCCCTGCACTGTGCCGTCAGACCCCTCCGTCACCTCACAAAAGGGAAACTACACTGCGAGAGCTTTGAGGGGCCAGCTAGGGGTGTGTTGGGGAAGCAAAGCAGGGAGCGAGGAGAAAGAAATAAAGAGGCGGGGGAGGAGAGAAGAGGGGCGAAGGAAACTGAAAAGATGCTGAGAGCGATGCGGGCAGGGGTCACACGGTAGGAAAGGCCTGGACTCCCCCGACCTCACACCCGCACACGCGGGCCACCTGCAGAAGACGCCTGGTGCCTGCAGCTCGGTTGTTCTCGGGCCCCACCGTCACTCACCTTTGGCCCTGGCGCACCCCGAGCCTGGACGCCACTGGACACGGCTGGGTGGGGCGATGCGCACTGGGTCCCGGCGGGCCGGCTGCGGGGCTCTGGGGCCGGGCGGCAGCGCCGCTGACCAGTGTCCCCTCCTCCCCGCAGCGTACCTGGTGGAGGCCGTGAGAGCAGCGGGCAAGTGCGATGCGGTCTTTAAGGGCTTTTCAGACTGTTTGCTCAAGCTGGGCGACAGCATGGCCAACTACCCGCAGGGCCTGGACGACAAGACGAACATCAAGACCGTGTGCACGTAAGTGTCCTCTCTGTTGCGAGGGGTTTCCGTGCTGGGGGTGGGGTTGGGTTGCAGAGGAGGGAGGGCGCCTCGCCTCCCGCCTGAGTTCTGTATTTGGCACCAGCGCGAAGCCTCCTCGCCTTCTGCCTCCCACCCTCAGGCCTTGGCTGGGGCCTGCCCTGCCCAAGGGGACCCTGTGGCCTGGAATAGGCAGAGGAGGATCCTTTCCTCGGGGCCCAGTCCCACTCTCCGCAGCCTGACCCGCGTGCACACAGGTGCGCCACACACTGGAACCGCTGGACCCGGGGTGAGGGGGCAAGGAGAGCTGCCGGCAGCTCCTCTCCACGCTTAGAAGCCCTCTTCCTCTTCCTCCCCTGCTGCGCGTATGAGCACTTCAACCTAGACCTTTGGTTTGGCTTGAGGGGCGTTTTAGGTAGTTCTACCAGTTTTGCCTAGAAGGAAAAGAACTCCCCTACTTTGTCCCCTTCCTCTAATAAAACTCCGCTCTGGCACAGGCCAAGAAACTTCACTGGCAGCAAGTGAGTGCAGATCCCTCTTTCTCTTTCTATGAGAGAAACTGAAAGAATATTTTATTTTGGGCCGATGGCTTTGCCCAAATGTCTAGTAACCATCTCTGCAGAGTTTATAGCCCATTTGGAGCTTTAGGGTAGCTATCCTCCTTGCTTATCCCCCCACTTCCTGCATCTGTAAGGTGTCCCCAGCCCAGGGCAGCTCAGGGCCCAACAAGGACCAAGAAGGAGTTCATGCCAGGCCCAGGGGTGTTTGCCCAGAGGCTGGCTAGAAAGCACAGCTCCCACTGGCAAACGAGGGTAGCACTTGCTGTGGAGGATCAGCCACATCTCAGCTAAGGCAGACCTTAGAAATACCCCCATCTTCTGCAAGACACATGCACACACACTTTCATTTTATTTTTCAAAAACAGTTGTAACCCTTCCCACGCCCATCACGGCCCTTCCAATACAGCCCAGGCAAAAGGTGTTCCTTGTTTCCCATAGGTTGCAGTGACCACTTTCCGCACCCTCCTTTGTATACTCTGAAGTCCTTCCTCTCTCCCTAATTCCTTGGGGGTGGCACATTATTTGTTAACACTGAGTAATTCGATGGGGGTGTATTTTGCTACACACTTTCTTCAATAACCTGCTGTCCACCAGAAGCCACAGCAGCCAAGGGACAAAAGGCTGGGTCTGGGATGCATACCCACCTGCTTTAATCCTAAATGTCTGATGACAGGGAAGAAAGTACCTATAAAGACGGGCAAAGGCGTAAGTAGAGATCAGCTCTCAATTCCTCCATTGTTTGCCAGAATTTAATTACTCCAAGCTGTTGGTTTTTTAGCAGGAAAATGGACATGGGGTGGGGGACCCTCCTGGAGGTGGCAGACCACAGCTGGGTCTGAAGGCCACCTCCTCTCAGTGCTGGTACTTAGTCGCTCAGCCGTGCCGACTCTGCAACTCCATGGACCACAGCCTGCCAGGCTCCTCTGTCCATGGGGATTCTCCAGGCAAAAATACTGGAGTGGGTTGCCAAGCCCTCCTCCAGGGGATCTTCCCGACCCAGAGATGGAACCCAGGTCTCCCGCATTGCAGGCTGATTTTTTACCATCTGAACCCCCAGGGAAGCCCAGCTCCTCTCAGACCCACCTGGATTCTGTCCTCCTCTGCCCAGTCTCTCTTCCAGGAAGACCTGGTCCCCATCTGGGCATGCATAAAGAAAGGAGAGATTGAAATCTCCTTTGGGAGGGAGGTGTAATTACTCAGAGAGCTGTCCTGCCGCCTCTCCATTTCTCTAAATCTCAGTATTTATTACAAATTGAGGAACCTGGAAGGCCTGTGCCCCAGGCCCTGCAGTCCTCATAAATTAGAGACTCACTGAGGTCATTAGAAAGCAGCCGGAGCTCAAGGCAGTCCAACAGACCTTTATAACTTGACCTTCAGCCAGAAGACGGGGTGGGAGTGGAAACCAGAACAAAGCCTGCCTTCAGCGCGCTTACAGTCCCGGCCGGTGAGCAGAAGGGAGGGAGGGGAGGAAAGGACGCACAGATTTCGTGGAGGGCCCTCGCTGGTGACCTGACGCCAAGGGTCCTGGTGAAGGGAGAGCCAGACGGGAGTTAGCAAGACGGCACGGATCGACCCAGCCCCGAGAGGAGACAGCGGCCCAGGAATCGATCACGGGTTGGAATTATATTTAGTCTGGAGATCTATTTTGGGTTTTCAGAGGAAAAGGGGGACAAAAAAAAAAGGACAAGTCGGATGAAGGTTGTGGGGGCGGGGCTAGGAGCCGAGCCCGGGAGGATCGAGCGGCCGAGGAAGGCGCCGGCTCCGGAAGAGGCGAGCAGGGAGGACCGGGAGCCGGCCCCCGCGAAGGCTGGCGGGGCGGGCCCTACGCCGGCCCCGGGCCCGGGCCTGGGGGCGGGGGGCTGGCACCGCCTCCCGAAGGCCACGGGGGTCCAGGGCCGCGGAAAGGCCTGGGGGTGAGGGGTGGGGGAGAGCGGGGACTCAGCGAGCGGGGCCTGAGCTTTAGGGGTTAAGGAAGCTGGAGAAGGCGAGGGAGCCGGTCCGGGGGCTCGGGCGCTGGCACTCACCGACCCCGGGGAGGCAGAGGCAGGCGGCCGTCTCCGCACCGGATCCGAGCCGGGAGGGCGAGGCGAGGCGCCGCGGAGGACCGAAGCGAGCGAGCAGGAGGAGGAGGGAGCGAGGAAGGGACCCGGGGGGAAACCCGAGGGGAGGAAAAAGGAGGAAGACAAAGAAGGGGAGAGAAGGGAGGCGAGGTGAGCGGGAGACAAAAGGCGGAGCGGAGGAGACGGAAGGCCGAGGCGAGCGGGCGCGGCGGCTTGGAGACGCAGGGAGGAGGAGGAAGGGCGAGGAGGGGCGCGGAGCCGCGGGGAGGGCCGCGCGGCGCCGGCCGGCCGTCCTACGAGCTGAGAGGCATTAATGGGCGGCAGCTTGCGCGGCTTAGCGCTGTTTTCCTAGCAGTGCCCACCGAGGCCTGCAATCTGTCAGCGCAGGCCCAGGTGCCAGCGCGGCGCCGCGGGCGCGGAACCCGACCGGGAAGGGGCGGCCGCACCTTGGACAGCGGCTCCCCGGACGGGCTGAGGTCCAGGAGGCGGGGGCCGGGGGGAGGGTGGGGGCGCACCGGGCCCCGCCCGGCGCCCGGGGGCTGCAGGGAGACGCGGCGCCGGGAGCGTGGCCGGGCCGCGAGGGGGACACCTGGGGGGGCGCAGGCCCGGGGTCCTGCCCGCGCTCACAGTGAACCTCCTTCTGCTCTGTTCTGTTCCTCGCCAGATACTGGGAGGATTTCCACAGCTGCACAGTCACAGCCCTTACGGATTGCCAAGAAGGGGCGAAAGATATGTGGGATAAACTGAGAAAAGAATCCAAAAATCTCAACATCCAAGGCAGCTTATTCGAACTCTGCGGCGGCGGCAACGGGGCGGCGGGGCCCCTGCTCCCAGCGCTGCCCGTGCTCCTGGTGTCTCTCTCGGCAGCTTTAGCGACCTGGCTTTCCTTCTGAGCGCCGGGCCGGCTCCCCCCGCGCGCGCCCGCACTCACGCCATGCTCCCGGAAACCGAGAGGAAGATCCATGCGTTCTTTGGGGACGTTGTGATTCTCTGTGATGCTGAAAACCCTCATATGGGAATTGTGGGAAATCCTGATTCTCTTTCTGATTTCGTTTGGTTCCTTGTGTTCCATTTGCCAAATGTTACCGATCAGTGAGCACGCGAGCACAGCCAAAATCGGACCTCAGCTTCAGTCCGTCCTCACACAGAAACACGAAAACGGCAAACCCACCCCATTCTTTTTTTTTTCTTTTTTTTAATTTTTATTTTTTTGGCACAAGAATCTCAGGAACGGCCCTGGGCCGCCTACTATATTAATCATGTGAATACATGACCAATGATGGGCTCCTCCTAACAGGAAAGAGGAGAGGAGAAGGCCAGGGGAATGCATTGAAGAGAGCAGCATCTCGTGAATAATTCACGCTCACTGTCTTTCTAACACAGAATCTTGTTTTGATCATTTCCACTGCACATTTCTCCTCGAGAAAAGTGAAAGGACAGATGGTTGGCCTTGTGTTTCGAGGCTAGGATGGGGAGAGGGAGTGAGTTGAGGAAACCTCGGGTCAGAGGTACAGGCTGCCAGAAGCAACGCTGCTGAAGTCACTGAGAGGTTAAGCTTTACCTGCTCGTTGATGCATCTTTCGAAGTCCACTGCCTTGGTTTTCCCTCTTGTTTTAGCTGTTCCACATACGGTAATACCTGAATATCCAACGGTATAGATCACAAGGGGGGGGGGGATGTTAAATGTTAATCTAAAATATAGTTAAAAAAAGATTTTGACATAAAAGAGCCTTGATTTTAAAAAAAAAGAGAGATGTAATTTAAAAAGTTTATTATAAATTAAATTCAGCAAAAAAAAAGATTTGCTACAAAGTATAGAGAAGTATAAAATAAAAGTTATTGTTTGAAATAGGGGTGTCCTCTGTTTCCTGCCCCAAGCCTGCTTTCTTGGCCGAGTTCTCTCGGGGTTCCCTGGAGGGACACAGGATGCCAGGTGGTAAATTCACCACCAGCTCACCAGTCACCTGATAACCTACCGTCCTCAAGCCTTGGGTTACCAGAACATCTTGCCACGTCCCTGAAATCGTGTTCGCTTAAGAGAAAGGGGAAGCTATATTTTACTTCTGTAAGCCAAAAGGCAGGGGTCCTTCCTAGCGGAGGTTTGAGGGCGCTGGCGTTGCGCGCCTCTGAGAACGCACACGCGGACCCACGCGGGTCGAAAGCTCGAGCACCTGCTTGCGGGCCGAGCCCTGCTCGCGACTCGCCGCTTCCTCTGCGGTGGCCGGAGGCAGCTCTCGGAGGAACCACCATTAAGGGCTCCAGCGGAGGGGCCAGAGGCGTCGTCCCTGGCAGGGATCGGGCGAGTCCTTTCATAATTAATAAGACAGCTCAGCTGAAACGGCGAGGGCCCCATCGATCCGGCCGGCGAGCTGCTTCCACCTCTCCTATTTTTGGCCTGCGTGGCCTCACGGAGAAATAACGGCCCGCGAGTAAACGCGGCGGAGCAGCCCCGGGTCCGGGACGGCCGGAGGAGAGCAGGCTGCGGGAGGCAGAGCCGAATGTGGGCCCCCGGGTTCCGGGGCGACGAAGTCGGATTTCCTGGACAAAGTGAGGGTGGAGGTGGGGGTGGGCGCGGATGCTGGAGGACCGCGAGGGAGGCTGCGGAGGCGGCCGCGGGTACCCGCGCCGGCTCCTCGGGGGGGGGGGGGCGCGGGGGCCCTGAAATGCAATGTGTAAACAATCGCTGGAGTAACCGTTCATAAATCAAACCCAGTGGGTCGCAGCGCAATCTGCATTCCCCCCACGGATTGCATTCCAGCAACACATGCGCCCCTGCGCCCGGAGCGCTGGGAAGCGGCGAGGATTCTGAACGGCGGCATCTATTAGCGCGGCCGGTCCACGCACGCGCCGCGCCCTCCCCTGCGGGGAACAGTCCCCCGCCGCCTGCCCAACCAGCCCGCTCCCCTGCCCAGCCCTAGTCTCAGGCCAAACCCATGGAGATCTAGCTGCCTGCGCGCAGTGGTCACCCACCGAGGAACTCTGGTTGTTTGGCAAAATAGACTTTGGTTCTAGTCTTTTCAATGGAAATTTTCGGTCTCGGTATAAAAGGCAAGATTCTAACCTGAGCTCAGCGCCTGGAATTCAAATTAAAATGTCTGAGCCTGTTTTAAATACGAATCTACTTAATGAGGGAGGGTGGGAGGAAAAGAAAGAGGGTTTACACCGGCCATTCTTGCTGTGACATCTTCCCTCATAGTCATGCCTTTTGCTGCCCCCTAAACGGGGGCGAACCCGTGCGCACCACTGGGCCCCTTGCTCGCCAAAGGAAAACGCACGCGGCGTTCTCCCCGGGCTTGAAGGGACCGGGGCAGGGGGGAGACCCCCGGGACACAAGGAAGACGCCCCTCCCCGCCACGGCGCGGGCTTCCCCCCTGGGAATCGACCTCCTCCGCGGTCTGGAAGGAGGCGAGGCGGAGGGAGGGGGCTCCGTCGCCCTCGTCTCCAGGATCTGGTGTTCCTGCGGCCTCCCAGGCCGGGCTGCCCTCGAAGGAGGCGGGTCTCTGATCGTCCCGGGACTCCCTCGCCCTGCCCCAGGCCGTGGGCCCAGCTCACGTGCTCCTGGATGGAGCCCAGGGTCGCGGGGCGCACCGGACGGGTTGGAGGCCATTCCTGCTAGTTGCAGTGATTGTTCAGTTATCATCACGCCGTCTTCGACTGTAATTTGCTTAACCTTGATGACATCTCCATATGTTAGCTGGTGTTACGTTGGGTTTTTTTTAAAAAGCAGCATCATCGCAGTAAGCCCTGATCCCAGCTCAGGGAGGTATTAACCAAGGTGAGCCGAAAGTCAGTCCCAAAGCGGAGAGGGGGTGGGGTGGGGGGCTGAGGAGTGAAGATCAAGCAGGAGGGGGATGGGGTCTACCATGCCGACCAGCTGGGGCTGGCTGCCAGCCCTGGAGGACCTGGGACAGCGGAAGGGGCCTCCTGCACTCCACCCTCTGCCCAAGTAGACTCAAGAAACAGGAGTCCGCCCACCTGAGTGTGACGCTTGATTATCCTCAGGAAAACCTCAGAGAGGCCCGCTCCAGAGTCCCCGCTCAGCCCCGGGCCCTTGGGAGGTGGACGTCCGGGGGGCGCAGAGGAGACATGCAAGGAAAGGAGAAGGCCGAGGGAGTGCAAAATGAGGACCCAGGCCTGGGAGAAAAACGGGGAAGCCTGACCCAGGAGTAGGGAGAGTGGAGGGGCTGGGGGAGGCAGTCGCCTTGGGCTGCAGACCCCAGAGCTGTGGGCCAGAGGCAGGGATACAGATGAGCCTGCCGCCTGTTCTCATTCAGGACCCTCCGAAAAGCGAATCCGCACGAGGCTCCCCACGGAGATTTTCTTTCTGTGTATCTGGAAATCCTTTCACGCTGACGGATTCTGGGCTGGAGAGGCGAGCGGCCACGCGGAGGGGCGGGGCGGGCTGAGCTCAAGCTCCGGGAGTCCAGAGTCCGTTGGATGGATGGCGGAGACAGAGAGGCCTTTTCTCCCTCCCCAAACTCCCTCCAAGCCCGGCAGAGTTGCTTCCGGAAGGTCTTCGGCCCTCTTCTCTCTCTCCCACTCCCCGCCCCCCACAAGGGGCTCCATCCTGGCAGGACCAGCTGGGCACCTGTGGTCCCCGCTCTGTCCCCCGGGACCTGAGGGAGGAGGGCTCCGGGCCACCGCTTCCTTCCCAACACCCACCAAAGGAGATCAAAGGACTGTGGCCCTCACCCCTCGCCCCTGGTGTGGAAACAAAGTGGTAGGCGGGAGCTGTGCGCACACTTGCTGTGGAACTCTCCCAGGAGTCCCTGGTGGCTGCTGTCCACTCCTGCCCAGGCCTGCATGGCAGGGAACCATGTAATGATGTAGGTTGGAGTTTTCCCGGAAGGAGAAGAACAGCATCTCCTGGGACCATGGCAGTCTGGGTACCAAATCCAAATGCCGGAATGAAAAAAACTGGGCCGACAGAGAACGGACTTGTGATTGCCAAGGATGGAGGGGCAGGCGGGGCGGAGTGGGGTGGAGGGATGGACTGGAGGTTTGGGATGAGCAGATGCAAGCTATTACATACAGGATGGATAAACAACGAGGTCCTTCTGTACAACACAGGAAACTATATTCAATATCCTGTGATAAACCATTGTGGAAAGAATATGATAATGAACACATACATACATATATATCTGAATCACTTCACTGTACAGCAGTAACACATTATAAATCAACCCTACATCAATAAAATGAAATTTAAAAAAATAAATAGAATGAACCGGGAAGAAAGAAAAAAGAAACTGGGAGCAGTGCTGCCTAGCTGGACTAAGGCAATGTCCCCCACTCAGCCCTGGTTCAGGGAAGGAAGGACAGGGACAAGGAGGAGTGTAAACCCTGCATCCAGATTCTCACCCTGGAGGGACAGGCCTTCAGGGAGCCAGAAGACCTCCGTTACCAGCCACATAACCAAGGGGGGGTTCCTTAACCCCTCCAGACCTCAGTTTCCTTGGGGATGGTCATACCTCCCTCATGGGGTTGTACTTTGTCTCAAATGTGGTGACGTAGATGAAGCACTTTCCTACTACATGCCTCTTACCTACCGTTGGATGTTATTATTCTCGTTTACTCCTGCCTCCACACGGGCTTAACTCCATGGTCTTAATGACTTCTTTAAAATAATCTGGAGTGGAGAACTTCATTACGACCTTTAATACTATGAGGCAGATTTCCTTTATAGTGCTGTGTGTGTGTGCACGCTCAGTCATGTCTGATGCTTCGTGACCCCATGGACTGTAGCCCACCAGGCTCCTCTGTCCATGGGATCCTCCAGGCAAGAATACTGGAGTGGGTTGCCGTTTCCTTCTCCAGGGGATCTTCTCAACCCAGGGGTGTAACTCATGTCTCCTGCATTGGCAGGCATGTTCCTTGCCACTGAGCCCCCTGGGAAGCCCCTTCCTTTATAGGCCAGCAACTTGATTTCCTCTTGCTACAGGCTACCCAGTGCTCCAGCCCACTCTGGTCTTCTCAGGAAGCTCTCCAGAAGCTCTCCATAAGCTTCCTGAGTTGTCAGCCTCTGGACAGGGTCTGTGTCCTAGACCCTACGCCGCCCCACCTGGCGTGGGAGCCCAGGCCAGCCCCCTGCCCCTCACTGCTTTCCAACCCTCAATCTGGGGTCCCCAGTTCTTGCCACACTAAAGGGTCTGCTCCAGAAGCCTCCCCCACAGCTTCCCTCCCCATCTTTACCCCTGCCCCCTCACCATTTATATTAAACCACTCTCTCAAAATTAAACCAGAAAAAGGAATTCATTCCTTGTAATCAGCCATGTAACACAGTGCTACACAGAGCCAAAAATATTAACCCACCTTGCACTAATGTTAACAAACATGTGTATTCTCATACACCTCTCTCCAGCTCGTGAAAACACATCCTGACATATACTCATGTGGAGGGTGGGCTTCTTTTTCACTTTTACAGAATTATGATATATTTCTCTTCTACTAGTCCTTCAAGATCAACAGCTAAACCTATAGCTCCTTTTAAATAGTTATACAATGTTTCTTAGACAATTATTTATAACAAACAAACAAATTATTTATAACAAACAAAATAATTTATTTTATTTCCACCCATCAATGGACATTCAGGCTTTTCCAGTTTTATTTGTGTGTCCTACAAATATTGTCATAATAAAGATTCCTGTTGGAACAACATTGCTTACTAGTATTTTTATTTCTTCAGTAGATCAGATTCCCCCCAAATTTGGATTGCTGAACAAGAAGGTATGTATGTGTCTTTATTTTTTATTTTTAAATGTGTATGTCCTTTTAATTTTTTTAACGTTGGATTACATTCCCAAAGAGTATATGGCTCGTTTGCCCACATCCTCATCAACACTACATGTTAACACTTTTTTGGTTCTGTCAATGCAGTAGGTAACTGGTGGCTTTCTGGAGGCCACACTTCGCAGCCCTGCATTGGGTGCTCTGGGCCCCCTCTGCCTTGGTTGCCTCCACCATCACCCAACTGGTGGGAAAGGTCCAGCTAAACTGTGTCCTCCCTCTAGCAAGGGCAGAGTCAGGCCTAATTATTCCTGGAAACCCCTGACTTTCTCGTTAATCTAATAGGCATACCTCCTGGAGCCAGGGTGGGGGGGTTACCTGCAGCACCTGGCCAGGGACCAAGGGCAGCTGGAGTGGGGACTCAGCCTCTTCCACTAAGGCATGCCCCCCGGGGCTCCGTGGGCCAGTGCTGTGGCTGGAGCCCCTGGCCTGTATGGGTGGAGAGGGAGAAAGGGAGGCGTCCCC
Organism: Cervus canadensis; assembly: GCF_019320065.1. Lineage (NCBI taxonomy): Eukaryota > Metazoa > Chordata > Mammalia > Artiodactyla > Cervidae > Cervus > Cervus canadensis. The sequence continues at coordinate 3,217,899 of NC_057413.1, read as the reverse complement.
GAAATGACAGCTGAACTCTTTTCTATCCAATGAGGCCAATTGGGAGCAACCAGGAGGATGGGGCTACAGAGACCCGGATTACACGGTCTCTTGTCTCTTCCCCACTTACTCTGTTTCACTCCTTAAAAAAATCTAACTTACATTCAGGGAGAACATACTACACGCTAACCATTATGCTAAAGCTTTGCCAACATCATCCCATTTTTGCACTAATTTCTGTAGGAAATTGCATTCTCCTCACTTTACAGATGAGGAACAGGTTTAGAGAGAGGTTAGAAATTGGCCCCAAATCAGCAGGCAGAGCTAAAATGTGAGCATTCATCTGTTTCGGGAACCTGTTTTAAGACTTCGCTTTGCTGTTTCTATTACTATTTTGAGCCAAAAGAGAAATAGATAGCACAAGTTTAAAAAAAAAAAAAAAAGGAAAGAAAAGAAAGAAAGAAACAGGAGTTCTATGATAGGGAGAATAATGACCTTGAAAAGAGTTCTAATTCTTGGATCCTGTGAATGTTAGTTGCATGGCAGAAGAAAGTAAATGCTGCAGACTGACGTAGGTTGCTAATGGGTTGACTTCAAAATAGGGAGGTTAGCCTGGGTTGCCCCTGAGGACCCAATACTACCATGAGGGTTCTTTGAAGTAGAAGAGGGCAGGGTCAGGAGATGTAGGAAGGCCTCCATTTACCTTTGCTGACTTTGAGGTTGGAGGAAAGTGCCCACAAGCCAAGGAACCTGAGCAGCCTCTGGAAAGTGGAGAAGGCAAGGAAACAGATTTTCTCCCAGAGTCTTCAGAAAGTCATGCAATCCAGTGAGGTTAGCCCAGTGAAATCCATGTCAGACTTCTGACCCTCAGCACTAACTCTGAGATTAGAGATTTGCATTGTTTAAGCCACCAAGTTTATGGTAATGTGCCCCAGCTGCAAACAGAAAAGTCATACAAATTCTAATTTGGGGGGACTTTATTTCAATTTTTTTATTTGCATTGTCGATTCACAATGATAGTTTCAGTTGAACAGCAAGGGGACTCAGCCATATGTATACATGTATCCATTCTCCCCCAAACTCCCCTCCCATCCAATACAAATCTGATTTTTTAGGTTACAGATATCCAGAGAACGCTTGCTGGGGTCTGCTCAGGGCCCTTCTTTGAGTTTTGGGGGGTATGTGGGGATGGGATGGTGGAAGCCTGGGGGAAGTGGCACATGTGAAGGAAAGAAGACTTTAGGGACCAAGTTTCAAAGGACAAGCAAACAAAAACTTGCTGACATTTTACCACGTGTTGGCATAGAAGCTTTACCTTCTCCTCCGTTTTGTGTCCCTTTTAGCTGCAAAAGCCTTCTTTTCCTCTGGGAATTTCAGAGACAGGCAGGTGAGTTACTAGGTTCTGTACCAGCCGCTCATGGGCCTGCTCGGGTATGAGAAGTTCATGTACAGAGATAGATGGTTTGATGGGACTTCAGTGAAATGAATGTATCACCAGGTGGTTATTCTCTTGATAAATCACAGCATCTAATTTTAGCCACACACATTATCACCTGGAAAAATCAGGTGTTGGGGTGATATTTTTCTTTTTTAATGCTGGTGGGGTTTCCAACTTTGTATGTGACCTAGAGGATAGAAGGAAGTGGGTGAAAGTGAAAGTGAATGTTGCTCAGTTGTGTCTGACTCTTTGCGACCCCATGGACTACACAGTCCATGGAATTCTCCAGGCCAGAATACTGGAGTGGGTAGCCTTTCCCTTCTCCAGGGGGTCTTCCCAACCCAGAGATCAAACCCAGGTCTCCCGCATTGCAGGTGGAGTCTTTCACCAGCTGAGCCACAAGGGAAGGCTGAACTGAGTCCAGTCTCCATGGAATTCCTCGAATTAGTCCCTTGCCCTGGGAGTCTAGAACGGGGGGTGAGTAAGAGAAACAGGGAAAAGCAAAGCCATGCAGCCACAAGCAGGCACCGCCTTCCACATGGAGAGAAACACCATAGACGAGTCCAAACCTGCTAAAGAGGAGAGGAGAGAAAAGGACACACTTGTCCATCTGGGTTAATCAAGTCACAAATTGGTTTGTTGACATCAAGACACCACTGTGGGAGTCTCCTCTTGATTAAGAAGGAAGTGAGATGAGGCAAGCAAATCAGAGGGCCAGGCCCTCTGTGGTAAGCTCAGCCTGATGGACAGGCTGAGTGGCCCAAGGCTCCTGTCTGCAGGCCTCATCTCTCCCGGGCCTCAGAGGGTCTGTGGTGCTTCTGGGCCTGACGTGAGAAATGGCTCTGAGACCCTCCTCTTCCCCCAGTCCCTCCCCGGGCTGGGGAACTGCGCCTCCTCAGTCAGGACTGAAATCCCAAGCAAACTGGTTCATTTAACTCTGGCCAAACACAAATTCTTCAAAGCATCTTGGGACAAAGAGCATCTCGGGCGTGTGGGCTGCACATTTGTCAATGCCAACTCCACCAGGAGCTGTGAGCATCCCTGCCCGTGTGCCAGCCAGCCTCTGAGGCGTTCTCTCTGCCCAGCGCGTGGGGTGCACACCGGCCGCCTTTCACCGAGCAGCCTCCGGCCAGTGCACTTTGCTGCGTACCTGTTCTCCTGACCGGTTTCCTGCACTATTTCCTGCTCTTATGAACAAAATGAGAGAGCCACCTACATGTCCTCAATTGCTTTGTTTATTGGATATGTTGTATATTTTCTCCCCTTTCTGAATAGCCCTTGCCACTTTTATAAATGGTAGGAAATAAATGGCTCAAATCTTTATTTTCAGGGATTGCTATACATGCGTATTCAAATCCAAAATTCATAATGACACAGTCACTTATTCCTATATTCTGATTCATATGCATACTCTTTAAAAGAGAGATACAGACTCAAACACACACACACATTCACACTGCACTTGGGAAATTGACCTTATTCACTCTAATTTGCTCTAGGATCCTGCCTCTTAGGCACTAAATTGTCTCTGCCATTTTGTATTTCATTCTCCAGATGCTCCTTTTCCTCAGCTTACAACTTACACAAATCTCCGGTAGCCTAAAAGATATCCCCTCCCTTTCCATCCTGTCCCACCACTACCGACCCGTTTCTCCATCCAGCTCCTGGAGCAAAGCCCAGCCCACAAAGAACACGTTGCAAAAAACGTGGGAAAGACACAGTGCTCCTTCCCGCTCTGCCAGCCCCGCTCCCAAAGCCCCGCCCCTCGAAGCCCCGCCCCGCCCTCGAAGCCCCGCCCAGCCGCCTCGAAGCCCCGCCCCCAAATGCTCCCTCCCAGCCCCGCCCCTCTCCGCCCAGCCCCACCTCCAGCATCTCTCCCTCCAACTACAGAACTTCGTTCTCATTGGCCTCCTTCCTTCACCCAATTTTCATTTAACCATATAAATATTATTTTATGTATTCTTTTTTTAAAATTTACCAAGAATCCACACTCACTGTAGGAAAATTAGCAACCGCAGGTGACCCAAAAGGGGAAAATTTAAATAACCGTCGTTTCTCCAGACAGTAATATGCATTTTGGTCTCAGTGTATCTTGAATTCTCTTCTTTCTGCACGATTGTGATCACGTCATTTCCCTTAGGAAGCTTCACTTCCCTCCCCTTGCTGAATCATTGCCCAGTGATTCAGGCTCCTTGCATGGCACCCAGGACCCGCCAGGATCTGGTCCATCTCGTCTTGCCAGACTCCTCCCCATCCACACCTCCACACCTCCACCCCTGCCCTGCAGCCCCTCAGGACTCCGTGTCCCTCCTTGAGCTGTTCCCCAGGTGCACTCTTTGCTCACCTAGTTCTCCCATCACCTCCCTCCACCTATGGATAGCCTACTCTTCGAGACTCCTTCAGGCTCCATCTTTCATGAATCCTTCTCTGACCCCTGAGTCAGAATTACTGGGTGTCCCCTCTGTTGACTTCTGCTTGTTCTTAATTTTGTACTAGAATTAGCTGTCTGCTGATCAGCTTTGTCTTTAAACCAGAAGTTTCCTGAGGTCAGGGACTGTGTCTCAATCATCTTTGCATCTCCCACCATGCCTAGCACTGCACCCGGCACAAATGTTTATGGAGGAAAGAACATTTCCAACCCCTGTTGCCTCACACACATGCAGCTGAACACCATAATCTTGGAAGGATAGAGAAAGGTATTGTTGCTGTCAGTCCATCTCTGAGATGCCTTTTCTCCCTCAGAAACTTCTCTGGCAACCTGGGTGTTTATCCTTGTGAGAAGAGAGACATAAAACTGTTGGACACATGCAATAAAGTCCATCCAGTGATTAGAATCAAAGGAACAGACATTCCCATAGCAGTGTGGATAAAATGAAATGAATGAAAAATAGCTAAAAGAGAGTAGAAAGAGAAAGGGCTTCTCTGGTTGCTCAGTGGTTAAAAAAAAAGAAAGAAAGAAAGAGAATCTGCCTGTAATGCAGGAGATGCAGGTTCAATTCCTGGGTTGGGAAGATCCCTTAGAGAAGGAAATGACAACCCACTCCAATATTCTTGCCTGGGAAACATAGAGGAGCCTAGTGGGCTACAATCCATACAGTCTCAAAAGAGTTAGACACAACTTGGTGACTAACAACAACAAGAAAGAGAGAAGAAGCAATTCCTCCTTGGCATATCCTTTTTGTGCTTCTCAGAACAACTTCCTGCACATTTCATTAGCTTTTATGTTCTCTCATGTGCTACAGGGGGACATGAAAGACTCGTGTTCTTCCCTTCATTCCCTCCCTCTCATCCAAGGAACTCTTGAAATCAGTAACGTTCCTTGTTTGAAGAAAAAGAGAACTCCCCATGCTTCCCCTCTTCACTCAAATTATGAGCTTATGACCCCAAGTGTGGACTACCATGCATGCAGAGGCCAGCCTCTAGGATGACCTCCAAGGATCTCCGACTGCCGATCTACATGCCTGTGTGTAGTCACTTGGCACAATTAACCAAGGCTAGCCTCGTGTGACCAACAGAATATCAATGAAGTAGTGATGCATGGCTTCCAAAGCTAGGTCAGAAAAGGCCTTGCAGCTTCCTCCTCCATCTCTCAGATCATTTTCTTTGGGGGAAGCCAGTTGTCATGCCATAAGGCCACTCAAGCATCCTTGCGGAGAAGTCCATATCGAAAGGAACCGCATCCTCCCCCCAACCCTCAGCACTAACTTGCCAGCCCCATGAGGGAGCCCCTGGGAAGCAGGTCCTCCAGCCACAGTCGGAACTTCAGATGGCTGCAGCCCCAGCTGATCTCTGACTGCACCTCCATGGAGACCTCGAGCCAGGACCACCCAGCCAAGCTGCTGCCAAACTCCATACCCACAGAAACCATGAAGGATGATAAGATTCCTGTTGCTAAGATGCTGTTGGAGGATGATTTGTTATGCAATGAGAGCTAATAAAATGCATTGAGTATTTTCTTTTATTTTATTCTTCAGTGTCTGTTTGTCCATATGTTCATGTGAATCATGACAGGTTTTATTTGTGAGACTCAAAAGAAAGGACTTCATTGAGTTATTATGTAGTGAATAGCAAAGTACTTTGACTGGGCAGTCAAATATCTAAGTACTTTAAATGATGATTCCTGTCAACTAGGAGGCAGGTGCCACAGGGCAGCTTAGGAATACAAGTGTGTCCAACAGGAAAAAAGAGGAGTCCAGGTATTTCAGGCGTTGTTGTTGTTCAGTCGCTATGTCATGTCCAACCCTCTGTGATCCCATGGACTGTAGCACACTGGGTTCCTCTGTCCTTCACTAGCTCCTGGAGTCTGCTCAAGTTCATATCCACTGAATCAGTGACGCTATCCAACCACCTCGTCCTCTGTCATCCTTCTCCTCCTGCCCTCCATGTTTCCCAGCATCAGGGTCTTTTCCAGTGAGTTGGCTCTTTGCATCAGGTGGCCAATGATTAGAGCTTCAGCTTCAGCAGTAGTCCTTTCCATGAATATTCAGGGTTGATTTAGGGTCAGTTTGTGTTTCAGACAGAGGTAACATAATACAAGGGGATAGTTACAATGTGTTAGAAAGGCTGGAAGAGGAAAAGAAGTGATGTCACCCAAGGAACCCACTGCAATGCTTAGGTCTGAAGGAGCCAAAGAGAAACAGCATCATGCAGAGCCCGTGGCCACTCTGACAGCCGAGACTGTGAAGCTTTCCTTCCTGCCTTCCAGTCTCCTGCCAGAGCCTCCCACTGGCAGAAACAAATAGGAAGCAGTAGGCAAAGGAGTCTGGGAATTGTAGTTTGTGAGCCTTTGGCCCTGTCAGTAGAGAAAAGATAAAGACAGAGCAGCTGAGGAGTTGAGGACCCATAGGCATTATTTGTCACTGGAAACAATAGCAGAAAAAATGGAAATAAAAGTGTATATATTTGCCAAGGTTTACTCAAAAATAAAATGTCCAACATGTGGTCATTATTTGTGATCAGAGAAAGAGAAATTCAGATCTTCCCACGTTCATCTTCCAAGACATAGTCCAGGGACTTCTCTGGTGGCCCAGTGGTTAAGACTTTGCCTTCTAATTCCAGGGGTACAGGTTCAATTCCTGGTTGGGGAGCTAAGATACCACACACCGCATGGCCAAAAGAACAAAACATAAGACAGAAACAATATTTTAACAAATTCAATGAAGATTTTTAAAATGGTCCATTAAAAAAAATCTTAAAAAAAAAGAGAGAGACATTGTTCAGTAGCAATAGGGTCAAAACTCTAAATTCTTCTAAAGTGCTGCCACATCAAAGCCCTTTTTATTAATCGTAGAAAAGCATATCTAAAAAGAAGAGCATATCTAACAAGAAGAGCTAACACATGGAGCACACAATACGGGCCAGGCACTGTTCTAACTACTTTTAACAGTCGTTAACTCATTTACCTGCTACACATCCGCACGAGGTCAGTCCCAGTGGGATCCATTCTGCAGGGGAGCAAGCTCAGTCCCAGGGGAATTAAGTCCAATAGACGGTGACTCACAGAGTCAGGGTCCCAACATGGTCGCCTGGTTCAGAGATTCCACGGCACTGTCCCTCATGCTTTCATCAGCTTGCCTAAAATGCGGGGGCTACTCATCACTGCTTGTGCCTATGCCCAGAGTATTCAAAATAATAATGTTAAATTATAATAATATAAAAATATAAATATTATAAGATAATTAATATTAGATAATAATAATATTAAAAGGAACAAAAGTCAAGGCCTGTCAAAGCTCAACCCCTGAGCTTTAGGGCCAACCTTTGACCCAGCTGGTGCAAATGTCCACTCTACTATAGCGCAGCCCATGAATTCTTTTAGAATTAGAAAGACCATGGTTATAGAATGATCCGGGTCTCTCAGAGCTTTCTGAGTCTGGAAATATCCAATATAAATCTGGAGATGGTTATTAACTGGTACCCAGGGAGGGCTTGTAAAACAGACCCAAATCTGGAGCTGGTTAATGACTGGTACCCAGGGAGGGCTGTAAAACAGAGAGCCGTGTGCTCGGGCAGTGACGGGACTCCAGTCAGAAGAACACTACACTTGGGGGGCTGTTTCCATCCAGCCTGCACCCCTGCAAAAACCTCATCATTTCAAAAGGCTCACCTCAGTTCCTCTGCTGGAGGGGCAGAGAGGATGAAGAGATTGAATTCTCAGAAACTTTATTCCAGCACCTGGGGCAACTTTATTTTTTCATACTTCGAGGGTTTAATCTCATTTTTAAAATGGAGATATAATTGATATATATAACATTACATTACATCCAAGTATACAGAAAGAATTTTTCTTGTTTGTGAACAGCTGGTGACTTGCACCATTTTGAAATAATGAGTGACAGGGTTGTCATACCTTGAGGGATTCCAGGTAGAAGGGAGAGGAGAACAGAGAGCATCATGTGATAACATCAGACCCTCCCACCCTTATCTTCGGAAGATGCTCTTTCTTTCGTGGAGACTACACACTGGCTCTACTTGGCATGCTTTAAAAGGAGGGAGGCAGTAGTGGAAGGTTTGTATTCCCAAATGATTTTGGATGGCAGACCCGCAGTACCTGAGTCCCTCTGAGTCCAACACCAGAAGCGCAGAGGCTTCTTCTGAACTAGCATCAGTGGCTCATGGCGGTGGAAGGGCAGGTCTCACCGTGCCCGAGAGCCACCACCAAGTACTTCAGAGCATCCTTGTGTGCTGGGTTGCACTGTTCAAGGTGAACCAAAAGGATCCAATTCCTGACTGCCTAGAGGGGCATTCAAACAGAAAACAGCAACATGGTAAGGTAAAGAATTACATAGCTTTTTAAAAAAATTGAAGTGTAGTTGATTCACACTGCTGTGTCAGTTGCTACTATATAGCAAAGTGACTCTGTTATACATAAACACATTCTTTTTGATATTCTTTTCCATTAGCTTTGACTGTAATGAAAGGGATTGATTTTCATATAGCTTATAGAAAATTAATCATTTTATAAACCAATTTTTTGATAGCCATGTGGCTGTGTGGTTATGAATGGAGGTACATGGAAAGAAGAATTAATACACAAAAGGTCTTCTCAGAATGAACGGCATGTTTGAAAGAATATGTGATTCTTCCTTTGCAAGTGTGGAGCTACACAACAAGGCAACTGTCCCTACTGTAGACTTCCACCCCAGCAGGCAGGCGCCATCTCTGCTCATGCAAAGGACACATCTTCTTTCTGAACACCCAACTCAGAGAGGTGGTAACTCCAAAGCTCACACTCGCTTATGCCAAAGTGGCCTCTTTGGGGTTTGCCCCTGTCTCTGTAATCCTCTCGTGTGCTGAGTTGCTCAGTCGTGTCCAACTCTTTGCGAGTCCATGAACTGTAGCCCACCAGACACCTCTGTCCATGGAATTTCCCAGACAAGAATACTAGAGTGGGCTGCCATTTCCTCCTCCAGGGGATCTTCTTAACCCAGGGAATGACCCTGAAACTCCTGTGTCTCCTGCATTGCAGGCGGTAATCCTCGCCTTAGGGTCTTTTTATAATACCACTGTCAATATGAAAAGGAGTTGGCTCAGCAGTGCTGAGAGTGATTTCTGAGCAGGTGCAACATTACGAAACGGGGTGAAAAATACCAAGTCACAGATGTATGTCTGCTACAGGGAAAGGAACCAAAGAGATGCGGGGACCCTTCAGGGTTTGAATTTTCACTTGCTGTTTCTATAATATGCCTGTCCCTACTTGGCCCAGCATCTGCCTTATTCTCTGATCTCACAATTTCTCTGCCCCTGATGCCCCAACCTGAAAAGGTTTCATAGGTTGACATTAACATCTTGCTTAAAATGTCTCCAGATATAATGTATTTTAAGCCCCATTTGGTCAAATAACATGACTACATGTCTCATACTAGGTTCATTTTCCTTGCAAAGTGGAACACCCTTTTTTAACTTGTTTAGTTGCTGACTATTTATCCCAACTCCTGGAGAAGTAAATGACAACCACTCCAGTGTCCTTGCCTAGAGAATTCCATGGACAGAGGAACCTGGTAGGCTACAGTCCATGGGGTCGCAAAGAGTCCAACACAATTTGGTGACTGAATAATCACCCTAACTAGAATAGAAGCTTCTTAGAACATTGCCTAATCTAGAGTAGACAATCAATACGCACTGAATTAATGAATTCAGGCAGCTAGGGCCTGCCTGGTTGTTCTTATAAGCAGACATATCTCTCATATATGTTTCTATACCTACAGTCTTGGCTAGGATCTTTGCATAGAGAAGAAGCTCAGTACTGACTGCTGAGTGCATGAACCAATGATCATGAATCAAAGAATGAATGAGCGAACAGCCCAACACCTCTGTGCCCACGCCCCTCTGTGAGCATGCATGCTACGTTAAGGGACTTGTAAGCTCATGGTGCACTGAGGGCTTTGCTGCCTTATGTTCCTGGTCCCGCTCCTTAGAACCATCTCGCAGGGAGTCAGAGGGGAGAGTGTTGGTAGAGTCCTAGACATGGTGGCTCTTAGCAGAACTCCAAGCCCAAACCAAGAAAGCACTTACTCCCCTCCCTTCCAAACCACTTTCTAAGAATGTTTTGGCACTCTGCCATCAAAGGATGAATGCCTCATGCAGTGTAAGTTAGTAATACGGGAAATCTGATGATTCAAATGTCTTAAAGGAGGCAAAAAAGGGAAAAAAACAGCCTCGTGACAGTCTTCTCTTTCCTCTTCTTTTCTATGGAGAACACATTGATTTTTATGAGCTGTTAGGACTTTATAAACTTCCTTTCCGGAGTGATCTGTCAGTGTCAAGCATTGTTACCATCCTGTGGTTCCCAAATTCCTCTCTTGTGGGCAGTAATTTACCCTTATTTTTTCTCCTCTGTGATAAACCTTTGCATGATTAGTGAGTTTCTAATTAGGGATTATCATCGCCTTGGAGGTCCCAGCAAAGAAAAACATCAACAACTTCAGATGAGAAGACTAAACGGTCCCCTCATACTCATTTTCTCTCCAAGCTGGATCCGTCTAGGATCGTGTCTGCAACCGCTTGTCATGTCTGTCTGTGCGGGGCTTAGTCGCTCAGCCGTTTTCAATTCTTTGCAACCCCATGCACTGTAGCCCGCCAGGCTCCTGTGTCCGCGGGGACTCTACAGGCAGAATACTGGAGTGGGTTGCCATGCCCTCCTCCAGGGGACCTTCCCGACCCAGGGGTCAAACCCTTTAGCCTCCTCAAATCTCAGATACTTGTAGGCTCATGACACACTAGCTTGGTTAATTAGAAAGCTTTTCATGATCATCTCCTTATGTGAAATTAAGAGTTTCCGAAAGAATCATTAGAAATGCAGGGGTTTACTCTTGAAATTAAATATTTATTTTCTTATCAGCTGACAATGGAATTTCAACATATAAAGCACCATAAGAAGGCTTTCACCAAAGTTATATGTAGAGAGCTTGCTTCTGATTGACTATTCAGATACTGACAATATGACCGGATGCTGCCTAATTCACCTCTCTTGTGTGGTTATGCTGACTGCATGGTGTAACACTCTAGTGCTTACTGATCACGCCGGAATTGACACAGAGGTTGGGACTGTGTAAGCTGTTTTGTAGTCTTTTATTCACCTGATATTATAGCTTAAACAGTCTCCTATTTAAAAACTTCATTGAACTGTTCCCAAATGTAAAAATGAGACAATACCATGGGTAAATTTATTACGTGTCCAGAAATGGAAAGTAACATTTAGTATCTATTAATTCACTAAATTGATAAAGGTGGGATTTTTTTTCCTTTCTTTAATGTCAGCTCTTAAAACATCTGGATATTACCTAACTCCAAATTGGTCAGATTATTGATGTATTTATCAACTCAGCTGTCTTGAAGCCCAATCGTTTCAGTTTCTTAATGGCTGAATTACATCAACTGTGCAAAAATCCAGTAATTATAAAGAGAAACATGTTAGATATGTTTCTTGTTGAATTTTTAAGAAAAAAAATCTATGGTTATATTCATGACATGAAGTGAAGATGCAAGGAAATTGCACCAACAGTTCTGTAAAAATATGTCCTTAAGGAAACATCAAGATGCAATGACTATATAAAAATTTGAAAATCTAGGGAAACAAAATAGAAGGCAATTGAGACAGTGTTTTCTCTTTCCTGGAGACTTCTTTTCCTTCTGGAAAAATAGGGAAAATTTTATCATCTGGGCCCTCTCCCAAGGACCTACCAGAAAGAAAATAAACGTATACAACAAGGAAAAGCAAGCTGCATTACAGTTGATGACGCTGAGGCCAAAAGGCAGTGTGAGGAATAAAATAATGGTACTGGGGCTATGTGTAAGCCCGGGGGAGGGTAATAATGTTCTCTGAGAGTTTACTAAAACATAAAGGAGTCCTCCAAGAAACGCCAACGGCTGCAGCTCTGAAATATCAGAAGTGTAAGGCTGGAGGCTTTACGAGGATATTTTTTTGTTCACGGAAAAGCTCAAGTGGCTAAAGAAAATCTCTTCAATGCCCAGCACACCTAAATCAAATGAACACTTCTGAGAAGGCAAAACCGTGGTCCCTCAGTGATGACTGCCTCCTAGTCCCTGGAACGTGGAACTAACTTTTCAGACGAGGTCAAAGACTGCCAGAGAGACAGAGAACCTTGGGTGCTGCACGTGGGTCCAAAAATGTCCCTCCAAGTGGAGAACATTTCCCAGCTGCTGTCAAAGAGACGAGAGGGAAGGCGGAAACACTCAGAGCGTCAGGGCTGCAGGAGCTGAGGGTGAGGCGAGGGGCCCCAGGTCAGGAGCCACAGTGACCCCTAAAAGCGGGGACGGCCCTCAGGTCACAGTCGGCAAGGAAACGGAGGCCCTGGTTTCACAACCGCAAGGAACTGAATTTACCAGCAACCTCACTGAGCAGGAAACAGGCTCCCCCTGGACCTTCCAGGAAGGAATGCAACCTGCCCACAAGTTGGTTTCCGCCCGGTGAGACCCGCGCTGGTCCTCTGACTTACAGAACTGGAGACGAGAAATGTGTGCTGCTGCCGTTACTAGGTGTGTGGTCATTTGTTACGGGAGCAATGGAAAATGAACACAACTTTTATCAGATGTTCTCTGCTGAGCTGGCCTGGACAAAATCAAAGACAGGTCTTCCTCAGCGTATGATGGGATGATGGCCTTATAAACTCATCATAAATTGAAAATTTCGTAAGTCAAAGAGCATTTACTACCCCAACCTACTGAATTTAGAAGCTTGATCTCACTTACTTTTTTTTTTTAAGGTAGAGAAGAGAAAATGTGTTCTAGCAGAGAAAGACAACAACAAACCAACAGCTTTCGAAAATTTTTACTGCCGCTCACGGTTGCAATACTTTTTATGTTATTTACCAGTAAACGCAGACTACACATGGGCACATGTGAAACTGAAACTCCTTTCACAAAACAGTACTTATCTTGCAGATCATCCGCATCTCAAAAGATGACCAGGAAAGCTGCTGTCAGCAAAGGCAAAGCTACCGTTGTGAGCCTGGCTGCAGTCATGGAGAACACAACCTTGCCCATCTGACTAGGGGGAGATGAGGAAGGGAAATTCATAGGTTTGGGGTCTGGACTCAGGTAGGTCAAAGCAGGTGAAAGAAAGCGGAGACCAGACTCCTGAGACTGAACAGCTGTAAGGATGGGGTTGCCATCAGCTGAGATGGGGAAGGTGGCAGGTGGGGACAGTGTTACAGAGGAGGTCAGTTTTCCTGCACGTGGATCTGAAATGCCCAAGGGAGACAGAGTGTCGGCAGTAGGTACAGCACAGTCTGGGGTTCAGGAGACCTGGGCTGGAGACGTAAAGTGGAAGCATCAGTATACACGTGGATTTGAAGTCAAAAGACGTCTAGACAGAGAAGATGATGCAGGACTGAGCCCCAGTGCACCCCGACATGAAGAACTTGGGGAGAGAGAGGGAGCCAACGAAAGGGCTGAGAAGGAAGAAGGGCTGCGTCAGGCTCAGCTGTCACCGTCTCCACATCCTCACACGAGCCCCAGGAAGCAGCCAGGCGCATGCTGGCTCTTGGAGAAGTCCCCGCCTCACTGTCCGAGTTGGGGTCGAGCCAGGGGCAGGCAAGGTGGGGCGCCACCAGCAAATGTGCACAGCGGGCCTTCTCCACACGGGCGCCAGGGTTCGTCACATCTCTGCGGTTTGCCCGCTCTCTCGCTGTCACTGATGCACGCAAAGAAGATGACACAGCGGCTTCACCGGGTCCTGGCGAGGGCTGAGTGAGACCCCCTTAGAGCACCCAGCCCAGGACACGTACCAGATGACCAATGATTAGCACCTGCCCTTCTTCAGATCACTTCCCCTCAATTACGTAATCGGACGGTTCAGAAGCAGAGATTTCTGAGTCGTTCCTCAAGTGCTGCTGCTATTTTTACCTGTCCTCTCACAAAAGGTTGCAGCCCAGTCCTGCTGTTGGGAAGAGGGCAGCCCTGAGTCACTTCCTCCTTCCCCCAACAGGGCCTGCTGAGCCAAGCTGGACGGGACCAGGCTGTCCACGGAGCTGCCCAGGCCACGAGGGCTCCTGCTTCTTGACACTCAGGAGGGTTTTCATAAAACCACAGGCCTGGTGGGCGCCTGGCCGACCTCCCAGTTCCTGATTTGATCACGCATCTTTACCACCCTGACACCCACTTCCCAAAATTGGTCACTGCTCCTCCCTAAAGTAAGCAGGGATTAGCAGGTGGCTGATCTTAAAATTGGAGGTTGATGTATTTGGACTTCAAATAAGAGATAAGGCTCCTTCCTTTAAAAGATAAGAATGCTGCCATTCTCACACATTCTATGCAGACCACCAAAGATAAAACAGACAACCAGTAAGGGCCTTCTGTAGAGCACAAGGAACTCTACTCAACACTCTGTAATGACCTACATGGGAAAAGACTCTTTAAAAAGAGTGGATATATGCATAACTTGGCTGCAGAGCAGAAAGTAACACATTTTAAAAAATCATTTTAGATCATTTAAAAAAATCAACTATACTCAAAGTTAATTTTAAAAATAAATAAAAGATGAGAGTGAGTGTACACCTGTGGTCCACAATCTTGGCTGCAGATCGGAATGACCAGAGGTGCTTAAAGATACCCATGTCTGGGTCCCACCCCAGAGACTCTGCGACAATTGGTCTGGGGTGTGGTCTGGGCTTCGGCACATTTTAGTGAGTCCCCAGGGTGATTTTACTGTGCAGCCAGGTGAGAGCGGACGTAGGTAAATGCTTAGGTGTGTCCTTCCTCTGTCCTCAGCAGGTGTCTTACCATCTGGGGAGCCGCAGAACACAGCTTGCCTTTCTCTGGCTTCCAGACTCTCCCGTGTGCTGTGGGTGCAGGTGAGACAGGAGATGGAGGCATTTCCCAGGTCATGGAAGGCCGTGGTCGTGCCAAGAAGTCTGGGCTGGATCTTACTAAAACCTTCATTGAAGGGTTTTCTGAGGGTTTGCAACTTGGTCATAGGAAATGATGTCTAGTAACATCAGGGACAGTATATTAAAAAGCAGAGACATCGCTTTGCTGACAAAGGTCCGTCTAGTCAAAGCTATGGTTTTCCCAGTTGTCAGGTATGGATGTGAGAGTTGGACCATAAAGAAGGCTGAGCGCCGAAGGATTGATGTTTTTGAACTGTGGTGCTGGAGAAGACTCTTGAGTCCCTTGGACAGCAAGGAGATCAAATGAATCAATCCTAAAGGAAATCAACCCTGAATATTCATTGGAAGGACTGATGCTGAAGCTGAAGCTCCAGTACATTGGGCACCTGATGGAAAGAGCTGACTCATTGGAAAGGACCCTGATGCTGGGAAAGATGGAGGGAAGGAGGAGAAGAGGGTGACAGAGGATGAGATGGTTGTATGGCATCACGGACTCAATGGATATGAATTTGAGCAAAGTCTGGGAGACCATGAAGGACAGAGGAGCCTGGCGTGCTTCTGTTCATGAGATCACAGTCAGGCACGACTTGGCAACTAAACAGCAGCAACAGCAGGGAGGATAAACTGGCCTGCGGATGGCTGGAGGAGGCCAGAAGACCACCGAGATCCCGGCGAGGGATGACAGGAGCCGGAAACAGGCAGGGACGTGGACAGCAGGGAGCTGAGTCTCCGCCTTCTCCCGTGGGAGCTGGCCCAGGACTCGTGGAGCCCATCCTACCCACCGCCTCCTGGTTTACCGGGGCCTTTGTCTGCAGTCCTCAGTGTCTTCACTGAATGCTCTCTTAATCACAACAAGGGCCACGTTTGTTATGGGTCATCTCTGCTCTGGGCCAGTCACATGGTTAAGAACGTCTGACTTTACCACTAGAAAAACTGAGGCTTAGCAAGGTTAAGTGACCTGCTCAAGGTCACAAAGCCAGTAAGAGGTGGGGCTGGACCGATGCAGGGTTCAGACTCAACCCCTGAACTACCTTCTCCTGCTTCCCACCTGTGATGTGCAGGTGCCCCTCCCCCTGGCTGAAGCATCTCTTCAGTCTCAGAACCAGCCATGTCCACAGACTTCATCTAATTTCCTCCCTGTCGTTCCGGGCCAGCCCAGCCTTGCAGTCTTTGGGCCGAGACCAACTTGTGGTTATGTCAGCTTGATTAGCCAAACTCCTAATGTCGTCCTAATTGACATTATTTCAGTTCATACGTCCTCACAATGGAAAATGCCCTCCACTCCTTCGAGTTTTCCACGTGCTGGAAGAATTGAAGCTCCGTGATTTCTGCTTTTTGTCAGAAAAAACTTAAAAAATTGTGTTGGTAATGAACTTACACTTTATAAACCATCAGAAGTTCCTGTGTAAGACTTTGAGAGGGAATTCTGGCACCCTTAGAAAAATCCAGAAGGCAGGGGGCTTGCATTTCAAGAACTATGCCAAAACTGCTGGAAATGCCAACTGGAGTCCTGGTCACAATAATGGTCACAATAATTAACTTCTTAAGGTTTTGTTGGTTACCCACAGGGACCCTTAATTTGCATTACGTATTTTGCGATTAACATTTACTGAGTACATAGCACATGGCCATACCAGGCTAAGGACTTCACATAGATTATCTCTCATTCTGACACCCACATCTTATAAATGAAAACCTGAGACCCAGAGAGGTGAAGTAACTTGCACACGTTTTCAAGCTGGTGTGTAATAGAAACCGTATTTGAAACTAGATCTAACTTGAGTCCTATGCTCCTAACTATTAACTACATTGCTAAGATCATTGATTACAAGCAATTGTAGGCTGATTTGTGTATTAAAGCGGCCACTTTTCACATTGCAGTTATTGGCAACACTCTCTCTGAGCTTTGCTTTAAAACGTATGTATTGGAGTGTCTTTTCCTATAGATAGTATTCTGGTGTTTTCATTTCACTCCGTAATTTGTAAAATGCCATTACTGGTATGTTTCAAGTAGATCTGCAGTCAGTAACAGTTAATAAGTAAAGGAGGAATGATGAGGAAATCATTTCTTCTCAAGATCTTTGAGCCCCAGCTATCTTTCTCCATGCTGTGGGGTTCTGTAGCAGCGTCAATCATCTGAGCAGCCCAGAACCAGAGTCCACTCAGCCTTCAGCTCCGTGTGGGGCACAGAGCCCTGGGTTCCTGCTCTGAAATGCAAGGGGCCTTGCAGCATCAGCCTTCTGTGTTTCTCTGGGCAGCTGCTGGCGGTACACCAGTGACTCTGAAGAGTCCTCTGGCTCTCTGATCTTACAGTTTCACTGTTGGCTGTAATGTTATTACGAAAATAAAAATCCTTCTCTATTTTGGGAAACCCAATCTATGGCATTTACTAACATCAACTTCTTGTTAAGCAGTGGATGCAGTAAGATGTTTCTGAGAAAGCAGAATCATCAGAATGCAGGCATTCACATCTTCTGAATAGTAGGGTCCCCTGGTCACGCCCCCTGAGAAGCCAGGTGACTCGGAGGGGCACCCGAGAGCACTCAATCAGGACCAAGAGCGCTCAGCCATCCCTTCGTCAGACGGCTCTGCCAGAGCCACCTGCTGGCAGCATCGCTTTCTCCACAGACTTGAGTGTAACTGCAGTTTCGGAAAGTACAATCTCATCGCCAGGTTGAAAGAGCTCCTTGGTGGTTCCTTGGGGGAAGCTAAGCCTGTCTGGTGACATGGATAGTTTCCTCTAACTCAGTTTGGAGACAGGGGTTGCTTATGTGCTAGGTGTTATTTAAATAGTGGCAATTCTGAGATTTTGGTACCCAACTGTGAGCTCCTCTGCCAGACAGAGACCCTGAGGGTAGGACCCTAGACAGTTTCCCTAGGCACAGGGTATGTACTCAATATGTGCTTGTTGAATGAATGAGCAAATTAATAACTGCTTAGAGGCCAGGATCCAACGGGGGCTTTGAATTCAAATTTCTTAACTTTTACTTTATAAGAATTTTCTTGGGGTCCACGTATAATTATCTCCATATTCTATATATTTTATAGATTCTTCCAAGACTGAAGAGGATGGAGTGGTTATTGTTGATGGTTGCTAAGATTTGCCAGTAGGAGTTATGACTAGAGCGTAAGGCTTTTTTAATATAAAATAATATGTGAACCAAGGCAAGAAACCAGACAGGAGAGAAACAAATGCCAGAAGAATTTTCCTCCTCTGCTTAGCTAGAACTTAAGTAGGTTTTTTTCAGGTTTTACCATACAGGAGAGTCTTATAAAAACTCCAATATGTTATTCTATTGCATTCAGCTGAAGTAATATAACACCCCAGCAAGTTAAAAAAAAATTTAGTATCCAAGTAAAACAATCCTTTCACTATAAATATTCTGCTTCAGTTTAGATAAATAAATATTAAAATGGGTCTTCTAGAATTAATGTAACTATCTGGATAATTTTTTTTTAAATGTCACCCCCTGTGTTGGTCAGGACAGAGTGGCACATGGATCTGTGTATCTCCCGGCCCTGTGACCAGGCTGAACACATGTTCCCTTGCATCGTGTGGGACAGGAGCATGGCGGGTAGTGGCTGCCATTCAGAAGTTTAAATATGGGAAGGTGGTAAAATGGATTTTCCGCACGGTCTGTATCAGACCAGCATCACCCCTGCTCCCTCTGCACTGGCAGAGCAAAGCCTGCTGTTTCCTTTCCCAGGATGGGTTAGCGTTAGGGCTTTCCAGTGACAGGTGGGGAAAAAATCCCTCTGTCAAGTGGCTGAGATGATTTGCTGCCGTTTCAGGGAGAGGGGAGGTCCCCTCAAGAGCCATCTCTGCGGGCAGGCAGTGGAAGTGGCTGGTAGCAGCTGCTGGACTCTGAGATGCCCTGGGGAGAACCACGGGCTTTGGTCTCCTGGCAGCCAGAGTCGCAGCTTCTCTGGGATTCCTGCTCAACCAGATTTTCTGGGAGCAGACTTCTCCAGCCCTACTCAACTGCCATGCGCTTCTTCCAGTTAAATCTATTCTACTCAAAATACTTCGTGTCTGCTTTTTTTTCTGAATGAATCCTGACTATTAGAACATTTTCATCTTATTGGACATTTTAGGGAAAAGTGAGATTTTCAGGTCTGTGTTGTCCAGTCTCACTTCTAGATCATCCTGAGCCCCAGGTGACCTCACTTCTGGGTGACCCTGACTCCCAAGTGACCTTACTTCTTGGTGACCCCGAGCCCCCAGGGAAAAGTGAGATTTTTCAGGTCTGTGTTGTCCAATCTCACTTCTAGATCATCCTGAGCCCCAGGTGACCTCACTTCTGGGTGACCCTGACTCCCAAGGGACCTTACTTCTGGGTGACCATGAGCCCCAGGTGACCTCACTTCTGGGTGACCCCGAGCCCCAGGTGACCTCGCTTCTAAGTGATCCTGAGTCCCAGGGTTCTGGGAGGCCTAGAGGAGAGCTGTTCAGCTCCTGGGGGTAAACTGAAGTCCCGCCTGGGTCTTAAAGCCCAAAGCACGGGGTCCACGGGAGTAGGGGGAGGGCAGGAGGGGACCAGAGGGCTGGGTTGGCAGCAGGGAGCAGGGGTGGGGTGCAGACAGGGAGCCCAGAAGTTCAGCAGAAATGACGGCCGGGAGGGACGATCTCTGCAGAGTCTCTGGGTGGGCGCTGGCCGCTGGCTGCTAGGCTGCTGGGCTGGTTCTCACAGACAGGCTTCCCTGGCCGTTAGGGGGCAGGGAGAATAAGGACACAGACCCGGAAGCTGAGCAAATATCTTGTCCTCAGGGGCAACGGCATCGCACCCAGATTTCACTTGCTCAGATGACTGAACTAGAACCTGTCCTTTATATAAGTAAACACTACACCTTAAGGACGTGTGGTAAAAAATTAATTGCCCTGTTTTCTGACTCCGTGACAGCAGAGAACCACACTTGGCCATGGCATTGCACTGCGGAGAGGCGCTTCCTTGCCCCGTAAGTCGGGGCTTGGCCACGTGACTGGCTTTGGCCAATGGGATGTTACTAACCATGCGGTAAGGAGATGCTTCAAATGCGCTTGCGTGCGCAGGCGTCTTTCCCGCTCATGTGCCATCAGCACCGGAAGAACGCACCCTGGACGGACGGTAAGGCCTCTCCCTCCCAGGCCCCAGAGCAGAGATGCCACAGACCCACAGCCACAGGAGGCATCATTAAATGCTCACTGTTGGTTTCCGTGCAGATTGTGGGGTTGTTTGTTACGCAGTGAACTCCTGTCAATGGCTACATGATACAGTTCCAAATGTCATGAAGAAAGAAAAAGTGAAAGTGTCAGTCATTCAGTCATGTCTGACTCTATATGAACCCATGGCCTGTAGGCCACCAGGCCACCATGGAATTCTCCAGGCCAGAATACTGGAGTGGGTTGCCATTCCCTTTTCCAGGGGATCTTCCCAACCCAGGGGTTGAACCTGGGTCTCCTGCATTGCAGGCAGATTCTTTACCGTCTGAGCCACCAGAGAAGCCCCACCCATATCCTACCAGAGATGCCATTTGTGGAATAATTAAAGAATATTCAAGGCTAGCTTTGACCTCATTTGGTTTTCACCACCAATGTACTGACTTAGACTCAAATGCATGTGCAAGATGAGAGTCCATCTTGCCTTCAGTCACAGTTTTATTTCCGTCTCATCTCATCAGCAGAAACTTGTGGTATCTGATAATCTAGCTGGTATCTTTGCCCAGTGAACAACTGGCCTAGAATTTAAGTGAACAAAAAGTATGCATATACAGATCCATAAAAGTCTCTTTCTTCTGCTTATCAGCATCTGAAATCTGTACTTCTAGATAATCTTATAATTGTTTTCATCTTCCATTTTGCTCAGTGAAATTTACACAGTGGAGAAGTGTCATTAAGAATGAACAAACTGAAAAAAAAAAAAAAAAGGCTTGAACGAACTGAGAAATATACATGATCATTCATTTGGCACCATCTTCTAAAATTTCACACTTCAGGGATAAGCAAAATTAGTATAATTCACTTCTTAAATTGCTTACTAACATTGTGAGTGAGCCAGTGCAAAAGGAAGGAAACGGTAGCTCTCAATGGGATGTGACAAGGCAAGCCTTCGAGGGTTTTAGCGAGCAGAGTGATGCTGACAGATGCCAAACCTACTGACCCCAGCACAAATGGCTCCTGGGAAGGGACCCGAGCTGTCTGACCCCTGAGTCTCCTTCACCTACAACTTCAGGCTTGCGTCCTTGAAGGGCTGTATTTCCATCACCAAATTTCTCCACTGGCTTTTCACTACCCAAGTTGCATGTCAATCATAAATTATTCTGGCAGTTGATTTTTTTCTTTTTAAGATAAAACTCTCTTCTTTCTATGGGTGGAGATTAGGATAAATTACGGTTGCTATGGGCTTCCCAGGTGGTGCTAGTGGTACAGAACCTACCTGTCAGTGCAGGAGATGTGAAAGACATGGGTTCAATCCCTGGGTTGGGAAGACCCCCCTGGAGGAGGGTATGGCAATCCACTCCAGTATTCTTGCCTGAAGAGTCCTATGGACAGAGGGGCCTGGCGGGCTACAGTCCGTAGGGTCCCAAAGAGTCGGACGCAACTGAAGCAACTTAGCACACATGTGGTTGCCATAGTTACAACCCCTTTCCAGAGTTTGGGTCCTGCCATGTGGTTCCAAGAAGGACCCTTCCTGTGTGAGCTGCGTACTCTGAACACGCAGTCTGGGGGTGCAGGTCGAGAAGTTTGCCCAGTTGGTTTCTTACAGTCTGGGTTGGGAACAAACAAGAGCCACCTAGAAGTGACTTCCTCAGGCACTCCTGCGTCACCTGCTCCCCCCGACCACGCCGCTGTGGTCCTGCTCCCTGTTTTCTCTCCGGGTCTTGGGTGGACAAAGGACAGTGAGGCTGACAGAACGGGCCAGTTGGGTCTGAGTCCCTACCTCAGTCCTCTGGTCTTGGTTGAGTGAACCTGGGCAGGTTACTCAACTAGTTTAAACCTTAATCATTTTATCTGTAATATGGAGATAATAAGAGCACCCACCCTACAAGACTATTGTGAGAATTAAATCAGAAAATCCCATAAAGGGCTTCATATAGTGCTTGGCATTCAGTATGTTCTTTGTTAATGTTAACTGCTCTAGCAGAAATGACATGCCCAAAGCGGCGTTATTTACAAGAGCCAAGACAAGAAAGCAACCGAAGCACCCGTCAACGGATGAATGATTAAAGAATATGTGGTATATATTTATATTTATAAAAGATATGGTATACATATGTCCCCTGGAGAATGAAATGGCACCCCACTCCAGTATTCTTGCCTGGAGAATCACATGGACAGAGGAGCCTGGTGGGCTGCACTCCACATGGTCACAAAGAGACCAACTTAGCAACCAAACAACAACACAACAGCAATGCATGTATATATATATTTATATGTGTGTGTGTATATGTATGTGTCTGTGTGTATATATGTGTGTGTATGTGTGTATATATATACATGTGTGTATATATATGTATGTGTGTATGTATGTGTGTATATGTACATGTGTATATATGTGTGTACATGTGTATATGTGTACAAGTGTGTGCGTGTGTATATGTACATGTGTGTATATGTACGCGTGTGTGCACATGTATGTGTGTACACGCACATGTGTATATGTGTATGTACGTGTGTACATGTACATGTGTGCGTGCGTGTGTGTGCATATGTGTGCGCACATGTGTATAGGTGCGTGTGTATATGCACATGTGTGTATATGTACATGTGTATATATGTATGTGTGTGTATATATGTACGTGTGTGTGTGTACGTGTGTGTGTGTGTATATATATATATATATATATACACACACAATGAACATTTCTCAGTCATAAAAGAGAAATGAAGTATTACCTTTTGCTGCAACATGGATACGGCAAAAGACATCCATGCATCCAAGACAAATACTGCATACCACTTATATGTGGAATCTAAAAAAATAATGACTCTAAAAGCAAATGTGTCTAATCACAGAACAGAAACAGACTCACAGACATACAACACAAATTTATGGTTATCAAATGGGAAAGGTGGGGGAGAGAGAGATAAATTAGGAGCCGGAGATTAACAGATATACACTTCCATATCTAAAATAGATAAGCAACAAGGATTTACTGTATACACAGGGAACTATATTCAAAATCCTGTAAATACCTATAATGTAAACTAACCTGAAAAAATAATATATCTATAACTGAATCATTTGCTGCATGATTATATAGTAATGTATATACTACATCTGAAACTAACACAATATTGTAAACCAACTCTACTTCATTTTAAAAGAAAGAACACCGTTAAGAAGGGAAGATGCCATGAATTTGGAGCCCTTGCAGGTGGGGGGCCTTCGGCACAGCGACGGTAAGGCAGACGGTCCCTCTTCCACCACCTGACCCTGGCATCAGGCCCCGGAGGCTCCAGAGAAGACGGCCCGCTATTTGAGGGTGTGCAGTCTGGCATCCTGACCCCTCTCCAGGCTCCAGTGGGCCCTTCCACCCTCACTAGGACCAGCGGGGCACGGTCCCGGAGGCCCAGTCTCTCTCAGAACCTCTGCGGTGGGTGGAGCGGGTGCCAGCCCAGTTCACGTGGCTCCGGCGGGAGCTGATTCCCAGAGGAGCAGGGCGTGAGGTGGGCCGGCGTCCCCAGCTGCCGGGGGCTGAGTCTGATGTCTTATTGCAGATCTGTTGAGGCTGCTGTCCGCTGTGGTCTGACACACACGTCTGTCGCTGGGCACATGCTGTGAGGGGCTGCCCCGTGACAGGCAGGCCGTGTCCCTGGCGAGGCACGTGGCGACCCGTGCTCTGGGGAGCGCCACGCGCATGTGCACGAGCCGCCTCTGGCTCCTCTGCCGCGTTCAGTGCCTGCCCGGCCCCAGGGCCCTGCCCCTCATCTCTGGCTTGGAAGGATGTATCTGCCCCAAAAGCCCTGAAAGAACAGGAGGTCCTGTGATATGCTGCCAACCCTCGTCCAGCTGGGTTTGGGGCCCCCCCATCACACCAGCCCTGTTCAACGTGGGGAGACGGGCTTCTACCTTCCCTGACCTTTATCTTCAGCTTTTCAAACTGAACTCTTAAGTGATGCCCACTTGCCCCTTAATTCAAAGTGACTTGGCTGGATGTCATAAAGGATGCTTGGGGACAGGGGCAAGGACTCAAACACCAGAAACACTCGCTGGACCTTGTTTCATCTACTAGCATCTGAGAGGTGAGGAGCCGAAAGAGGCAGACACCATTTTCCCAGCTGTGGATCTTATTACTTAGGCGACTGCTTGTTGTAGGACTGCCCGAACACCCTGTCCTGCCCTCACAGGGCCTTGGAGATGAAAAAGACTGCTAGAGGCAGCGTGGAAGGACTTAGAGATGATCATACTAAGTGAAGTAAGTCAGAGAAAGACAAATACCACATGATATCACTTATGCATGGAATCTCAAATAGGCCACAGATGAACTTATCTACAAAACAGACACCAGCTCGGTGGACTTGAGCTTGAGCAAGCTGCGGGAGTGGGTGAAGGACCGGGAAGCCTGGCGTGCTGCAGTCCATGGGGTCGCCTAGAGTCAGACACGACTGAGCAACTGAACTGAACTGACCAAACAGAAACAGACTCCCAGAGAACAGACTTACGCTTTCCGAGCGGGAAGGGGGCAGGGGAGGTGAGGAGCGGGAGTTTGGGATTGGCAGATGCAGACTGATATGTGTATACGGGTAAACAAGGACCTACTCTAAGCACAGGAACTATATTCAATGTCCGATATAAACCATAATGGGAAAGCATATTAAAAAGAACATATATGCATGTATAACTGATTTATAATTTCATGCGTGCTAAGTCGCTTCAGTCGTGTCCAACTCTTTGTGACGCTATGGACTGGGGCCTGCCAGGCTCCTCCATCCATGGGATTCTCCAGGCAAGAATACTGGAGTGGGTCACCATGCCCTCCTCCAGGGGATCTTCCTGACCCAGGGATTGAACCTGCATCTCTTGTGTCTCCTGCAGTGCAGGCAGATTCATTTAGCCACCTGGGAAGCCCGTTAATTGGTTGTATAGTAATATATGCGGGTCTGTTTCTGAACTCCGTTTTTCTATACTTACACCAGGTGGTGAGAGACGGTAGCATGGTAGGCAGGAATTGGGTCCTAAAGGGTCTTGGAAGCCATAGTTAGGAAGCCGTCAGGATCCCAAAGAGACCTGGAAGAAGTGCGAGTGTTTCAAAGCTGGTGGGAAGGGGGACCCAAGATGAGACATGGATGGAAGGAGGCAACGGGGAGGCGACTTACTAATCCAAGCAAAGAGGACAGTGACCTGGCCCGGGATCGCTGGGGGCAAGAGCCCTGGAAAGACCTGAGATGCAGGTGAGAGCCACCTCTCCTGGGATGCGGAGTGTAGGGCTGAATGGTGGGTAGGAGAGGGTTGAGAAGACGATGACGCCCAGGTCCCATCGTGCATGCGTGCTTAGTCGCTTCAGTCGTGTCCTACTCTCCGCGACCCCATGGACCATGGCCCACTAGGCTCCTCTCTCCGTGGGATTCTCCAGGCAAGAAGACTGGAGTGGGTTGCCATTTCCTTCTCCAACTGTACCTGATCTTCAACTGATGACTGATGATGGCAAGTGGGACTTCAGCAACCTGCACATAAGAAGACCCACTGCTAAGCTGAGACCCTCTGAGTGTTGTCTAGTTCTCCTGCCCCTTTAGAATGCCTACTCTTCTCACCCTGAGTGAAATGCTTATACCCTGGAGAAGCAAACGAATTATAAGGACCAATTAAAAGGCAAAAAGCCTCATTCATTCTGAAAGGATGGAATCAATGAGTCACTGCTAGAATAATGCTAAATAATAAAATCCTCCCGGAATGTGGTTTCTTAAAAGAAGATCTATTTGTTCTCCTGGATCTGTGTATTGGCAGGGCAGCTCACCAGGCTGGGCTCTGGGTGGGGGCCGGGGCGGGGGGCTGCGGTGCATATTGCATCAGCCATGGACCCAGCTGGGTCTGGTGGGGGTGGGATGGGATGATGGTGCCCTGCTCTGTACATGTTCACCCCAGGCTGCAGAGGCCATAGTTACCGGGAGAAATTGCATCTCACAGAGATGGCTGAACCAAGAACACATCTGGACGCACAAGTGCTTTCCAGCATTTGATCACATCCTGTCTCTTAGCATAGAAGCCCCTAAAGCAAATACTAAGGAGATCAAACCAGTTCATCCTAAAGGAAATCAACCCTGAACGTTCATTGGAAGGACTGATGCTGAAGCTGAGGCTCCAATACTTTGGCCACATGACGTGAAGAGCTGACTCACTGGAAAAGACCCTCATGCTGGAAAAGATTGAGGGCAGGAGGAGAAGGGGACGACAGAGGATGGGATGGTTGGATGGCATCACCAACTCAATGGACATGAATTTGAGCAAACTCCGGGAGAGAGTGAAGGACAGGGAAGCCTGACGTGCTGCAGTCCATGGGGTCGAAAGAGTCGGACACGACTGAGCGACTGAATGACAACAAAGGCCACACCTGAAACGAAAAGTCAGGAAGGTATACTCAGCCCACCAAGGTGAAGGTGGGCAGGAATAAACAGTTCTGGAGGGTAATCTGATCCACCACCAGGAGACGATAGCAGTGTTTTCTCCCCTATTTAATAATTCAGGGCAAATCATTATAGCTTGTGAAGCTTCTTAGGGGGATAAACATACTACCTCAGCCAAGATTGCTGTGAGATGAAGCAAAATCCAAACTCAACAAGAGTCTGGGAGGAAATTCCAACCCCGCTGAATATTCCCATCATGTCATACAAGTGAGAGGCTGCAAGGTTTGCCCTAAAAGGGCTTGCTCTTCCTTTCTAGATGTTGGGTCCAAAATTTCAGTAGCTGCTATCCGTAAGCAGTGGCGCCTGATTCGTGAGGACATGGGCCAACTCCCTCAGCCTGCAGATCACAGGCAGATCTGGCAGAAAACACATCACTCAGCCATTCATGAACTTCCACCAGATATAACTTCTGATTCAAATAACAACATAAATATTTAACCTCTTGCTGCATGGAAGTGATTTCATATTCGGCTTCAACTGTTACCACTCATTATTTAATGATCAGAACTCTGGTTTTAACTTCCAGATTTAAAGTGAGTAACCTTCTGACACACACATTAGCTTCAGAACTTTGCTCCAACCTGGAGGCTCTAGAGAAGTTTTCTCATAAAATCCCTCCCGACTTGCCTCTTCCTTCTGTCTTCTGTGCCCATAACACAGTTCCCTCTTCCGCGGCCCTGGAGGCTCTAGAGAAGTCTTCTCATAAAATCCCTCCCGACTTGCCTCCTCCTTCTGTCTTCTGTGCTGATAACACAGTTCCCTCCTTTGCGGCCCTGATGAGAGGTTTTTACAAGGGAGCGCAGAGGGTCAATCTCAGACAGCCTCTTGGAACAATGTTTTAAAGAGGTTTCAGGAGTGTTGCCGACCTTTTAAAGCGGGTGAGATTTCAGATAAAAATCCAGTTTACCGGCTTTTCTTTTCTTTTTTTAAACATTTATTTATTTTAATTGGAGGCTAATTACTTTACAGTATTGTAGTGGTTTTTGCCATACATTGACATGAATCAGCCATGGGTTTACATGTGTTCCCCATCCTGAACCCCCCTCCCACCTCCCTCCCCATCCCATCCTTCTGGGTCATCCTGTCCATAGCAGACGAATGGATAAGAAAGCTGTGGTACACATACACAATGGAATATTACTCGGCTATTAAAAAGAATGCATTTGAATCAGTTCTAATGAGGTGGATGCAACTGGAGCCTATTATACAAAGTGAAGTAAGCCAGAGAGAAAAACAGTACAGTTTACTGGCTTTTCATTTGGCGGCTGCAGTGGCCTTTGCAGGTTGGCTGGGGCTGAACAGTGCTGCCCCCTACAGGCTGAGCTTCACCCTCCTGTTGGCCCCCCACCCCCTCTCCACTCCCCCGCCCCCCCAGCCTCTGTCTACACAGCCGGCTTGGCCCTGGGCCACTGCAGGTGTCATCCTGCTTTCCACTCTTGGACCGTCTTTGCATGAATGATGGCGTGGCTCTAATCCATGCGGTATTTCTGTGCACAGCATCCCCTCTGCCAGGCGGGACTGATCCGACTCTTCCCTCCGTCTGTTCGGCAGCTCGCCCCGTGTATCCTCCGAGGGGAGACGATTGCTCTCCTGCGTCAGCATAGAAGCCTGGGGTGGCCGCTTGTCGCCGGAAAACTGCCTCCCTGGTCCTCGCCTGACCACCGCGCCCCCCACCGTGGCCGCCGTCCTGCACGGAACACCCGCGTCTCTAACCCTAGTGCCTCCGGTTCACAGCACACGATTTCTTCCTCTCGTGTTTTCTTCAGACGACATTTGGAAAACCACCATTTTAAAGCAGAATTGCATACTGATTTTTCTCACAGCTACTTCACGGGTTTCAGTCTCCCCCCTGAAAATGTCTCAAGGGCTCCCACCGGGTAAGGAGGGCCTGTGAGCCCTCTTTGTGACCCGGCCTCGTTTCTTCAAGTCCCAGAAACTTTCAAGGCTTCTTGTAACTAATTTTCCAAACTGTTCCACCTCTCCATCGGATGATGTCAAGGTGGTTTCAAGAACACTGATAAATATGTGAGCAGCGCGCCTTGGCTGCTAACTAAATTCTCTCTTAATCACAAAGCGAAAGACCAAATCGATATAATTTCTAGGGAGAATAAAACAGACCGTGAAAGGTTATCGTTCAGCCTTGCTTAGAAACGGAGGCAATTATTTTCCTTCTATATTGTCTGTGCAAGAACGCACGTGTGGCTGTGGTCTTGGGTGTCCATCACCGTACCCCTCGAGGGGGCCCCGTGAGCTGTTCTGGAAACCCCCCCGAGCCACACCGACACGGAAGCCCCCCAGACTCCTCCCGCGCTGGAGCAGAAGGGACTTCATCTAGCTGTTGGGACACGTCCGGCGCTCCTGGAAAATCTATTTCTGGCTCTAGGCTTCATTATAAATGTCAGGACACGATATAGTTATGGTTAAAAAGGCACTTTCATTAGAAGTCCCTCTTCCCAGACACTTGCAGTTTTTTGAATAAATTACCCTTTGGGATGAATTTTCTCCTCAGCATAAAGGTAAATTGGTATGGAGAGCTTAACGAAACCCAGGTTTTTGTCCATTTGCCAGGATGTAATACCAGCGTAAGGGAATCGACCAATTCCTTAGAACCTCGGGGGCACTCATTGCCAGAGCCCTAGTAGGACCACCTGTTTGGCTGGTCTCAGTATTTGCAGACTCCTGAATTTTAGTCTGTGTGTGCGCTCAGCCAAGCCCAACTCTTTGCAGCCCCACGGACTGTAGCCCACCAGGCTCCTCTGTCCCTGGGATTCAACAGGCAGGAGTACTGGAGGGGGTTGCCATTTCCTCCTCCAGGGGATCTTCCCCATCCAGGGTTGGAACCCACATTTCTTTTATCACCTGTCTTGGCAGGAGGCTGCTGCTGCTGCCGCTAAGTCGCTTCAGTCGTGTCTGACTCCGTGTGATCCCATGGATGGCAGCCCACCAGGCTCCCGCATCCCTGGGATTCTCCAGGCAAGAACACTGGAATGGGTTGCCATTTCCTCCTCTAGGGGATCTTCCCGATCCAAGGTTGGAACCCAGATTTCTTGCATCTCCTGCTTTGGCAGGAAGATTCTTTACTAATAATAAAGCTTACCAGTGCCACCTCGGAAGCCTTATTATTAATCTAAGGGGTAAATTAAAAACAGGGTTGGGGGTGACGAAGACAGAAAGGAGTGAGAAGGAGAGGGTCTGCTGTCAGGACCAGCCCAACAACAAACCTGTCACTCTGATATATACATGGCCATTGACCTTGTCCCCTCACGAGGGCTGAGGCTGGGACTCGAAGGTCAAAGGCTGTTTTCTGTGGGATCAGCCTTAAGGCAGGGGATCTCTGCCTTTGCAGGTAGCAAGGGATGCTGGGAGCTGAAGGGCCAGCCAAGCAAAAGTCTGCAGGAAGACGAGGTCAGCAGCCTGGAGTCAAGAGCTGAGGTTATTGGAAATAAAACTGGACACACCTTGATTGGGAAGGGGTCAATGAGGCAGCAGTCACCTCAGCTTGTAGGAGATGCCAAGTTTAATGATGCCTTCCAGATGGGTCACCAGCAACGTGGACAGTGAGGCCAGAGATTGCAGGGGCTGGTGTCCAGGACCCCGCCGTGTTGGCTGGAAGTGCAGAAACCTGGACCTCAGTATCATCCACGAGACTGAACATCCCGTGTGTCCCAAGCCCAGAGGCTTGGAGGAAGGTGGCCTAGTTATTCAACTACTTAATACTTCTTGGTTTGGGATGGCAAACAATTAGCAGCCATAATTGTCTCATGTCAGCCACAGTCAGTGCTTTGAATTCAGGAAGGGTTTTGTTGAGAACTTAAAAGTTAGGAAAAACCCAGGGCCGTGCCTGACTCCCCCGCCGAGTGGGTGCACCGAGATAGGTTACAGGGGCTCTGTTTTCACATTACTCCAGCGAAGGGCTCCTACCGCGACAGAGAAAATTCCTTCTTCCACCCCAGAGGCTCTAATTTCTTCTATATTCTGTCTCCTGGCTTCCCTGCATGTGTGGGTGAGCAGTAAGTGTCTTTGACACTTTTGAATAGACCTGTGTTAGGAATGAATCTCTAGGGCTTTTAAAAAACCACCCACTAAACAAGTAAAAGTTGTCTTTCTCACCCTGATAGAGGCTTTCCAACTTTTTAACAAGGTATCAAGGTGGAAAGTGGGGTGTACTTTAAGCCACCACACTAGGAACAAACAACCCATGATTTTTCCTGGTACCTTTTTAGCCCAGATAGACCCTTCCAGTCCCCAAGCATTGTGTAAAAGTTGACTTACTGGATCTTTGCAATTCTTGCAGGATGTGGAAAAGGCAGCCCCTATTAAGTCTCTGCCCCTCCAGGGCCCAAGCTACAGCTAGAAGATTCCACAGCTGAACTGAACTCAAATGATAACTGAGCATCTTGCTAACAGAGCAAGGAAATGGGGCTGGTCGGCCTGTGCTCCCATAGTTACAGCAGAAATCTTCTTGAAAACAGGGATCATTGGAGCCAGATTCTCGTGAGGATGGGCCAGTGAGGTTGGTGGAAGCATTTAGCTTCAGTTCAGTTCAGTCACTCAGTCGTGTCCGACTCTCTGCAACCCCGTGGGCTGCAGCACGCCAGGCTTCTTTGTCTTCTTTAGCTTCTGCTGACTTTAAAAGCCTACCTAGCAGACCTCCCTGGAGGTCCAGTGGCTAAGACTCCATGCTTCCAGTGCAGGGGGCCTGGGCTTGATCCCTGGTCAGGGAACTAGATAGGACCTTGCGACCAAGACCTGGCTCAGCCAAATAAATAAAGGTGTATTTTTTTAAAAGCCCACCTAGAACAGTTCAGAGCAGAAATTAACCTGTGATTCTTTTTTCCAAGGAAGATGTTTATTACTTTCAGCATCAAGTTGCTGAAGATGCTATAAAAATGACAGTCAGTCCTGCTGTGGTATGAATGTTTCTGTCCCCACAAAATTTGTATGTTGAAACTCCAATCCCCAAAAATAGTGGTATTAAGAGGCAGGACCTTCAGGATGGATTTAAGCCATGAGAGTGCCCCACCCCCAATAAATGAGGCCTTATAAAGGAGACCCCTGGTGGCTCAGACGGTAAAGCGTCTGCCTACAATGCAGGAGACCTGGGTTCAATCCCTGGGTTGGGAAGATCTCCTGGAGAAGGAAATGGCAACCCCCTCCAGTACTCTTGCCTGGAAAATCCCATGGACAGAGGAGCCTGGTAGGCTACAGTCCATGGGGTCGCAAAAAGTCAGACAACGACTGAGCGACTTCACTCACTCACTCAAAGGAGACCCCACAGATAGACCTCACCCTTTCTTCCACGTGAGCACATGAGAAGACTCCACCCCAAAGATGGTCCTCATCAGAACCTAACCTGCTGGCACCCTGACCTTGGACTCCCAGTCTCCAGAGATGCAACCTAGACATTCCACCCAGCCTGTGGCATTTTGTTAAGCAGCCTGTGCCAACTGAGGCAGGCCCCTTGGAGGATGCTTGTGTTGCAGGGCCCTATTCATAGGGCAAGTATGCTCCTAACTTTCTCCAGCTGTTGTTGCAGAAACCAGTACTAGAGGAACCAAGAACCACCCTCGGAGAGTTGGAAAACTCAGGTTTATTACACTGGTGGGCCCAGAGGAGGCAACACTCCAAGCTCTGAGCCTCGAACAAAGGGGTTACAGAGTTTTTATACACGGACAGGCATGATTAAGCGGGTTTGTGGGTTTGTAGAGGCTGGGTGATTGCAAAGAGCAGGACAAGGGTGGGTGAGGTAAACCCCAGTTCCTAGTATTGTGAGTTCCCACTTTCTGACACCTATGTGATCCAGACTTTGCAAGGAGCATCTGAGTTACAGAGGCAGAAGGAACAGGAGGTTATGTAAAATTTTAACTTTTCCTCTTTTCCACTGTCATCCAGGGTTCAGGCCACAGGGGCAAGCTTATTCCAGGACCAAGGTCTTAGTCTCACCAAGTGACTGAGTTAACATTGTCCAAGAGGCAGTGAGAAGCCCCGTGTCCACCACGGCTATGAGCTCAGGAGCTGGGGAGTCAGGGGAGGTGACCTGTCAACAGCCTTTCTGTCTCTTGCTTTGTGGGAGGGGTCTGGACTGCTTTACAACGGTCTCTCTTGTTCCTAAGTAGCTCTCTCGTCCCCTTGCTGGAATGGCCATGAGCTGTGACCAGTCCTACAAGGCTCGTAGGGAATAGATCCTGCTTAAGTCAGACCCCAGAGAAAAAAGCCCTTGGGTCTGCCTTCACATTTGCTTTATTCAGTACTTGATCTCAAAGAACGCGGACACCAAAGAAGCCAAAAGTCTTTGTCATAATTTCATTCAGCAAACCTCTGCTGAACCTGTACTTGTCAGAATCCATCCATCATTAGCACTTGATCATAGGCTGAAAGGGGAATGGCTGGGATGAGGGGAATTCGAAAACGGTCAAGTTGTGATGGCTGCAGTCACTGAGCTTACAGTGAGTTTGAGAAAATCACGTGCAGCTTACCTGCCAGGTAAGCTTACCTGTCACGTGTAGCTTACCTTTCAGGCTTGCAGGCTTACTATCAGCCTAAATATGTGACCCCAGGTTTACCCCGGGGCCTGCTGGAGGGGAGGGCCGGACCAGTGAAGCCACGTATGCCATCAGCAGTCAATGGGAATTCTGTGCGGGGCGGGCTGTTTCTGGGAACTGTTCTAACACTTAGTAACACAGGCCAGATAGACTCCCGGCTTTCTTAATGCAAAGAAGCTTGTTCTTTAGCGATAAGTTTTGTTTCGTTTACTTCCTATCACCATAGCGTCTACATAAGGCAAACAACATCTGTGTTTGATTCCGTGGGAGCTTCGTCCCAAGGCATTGGCTGACCAGTGGTTGGCTCTGGTGTGGTCCCCGATGAATTCAGGAACACGACTTAAGGACCAGTTTTCAACCTCACCAGCAATGAGAACAAGCGCTGGTGGGGAGACGAAAACAGGCAGGACCCCCGGGACTTTCAGGCCAGAGTGTCCGGGGCCCCTTTCCTGTGGGCTCTGGACCCTGCAGAGAAGAATTTGGGGAAGAGGTTGGACGGGAGGCTGCGTCAGAGGGTAATGGGTCTCAGTGTTGGTTCACTCCCCCTGCAGAGGCTGGGGGCCAGGCCTTCGCCCATTAGATGCCTGAAGGAAGCCTCGGAGCCCAGTCTGGATGTGAGGCTGGGGGAGAGCTGAGTTTTCCAAATCAGAATCTGGGAGGAAATGAGTTTGCAGAAATGACTGAGTTTTTTCAACAAAGCGAGTGCCTGATCCACACTTCAGGAATGGCTTTATGTGGTGTAGTAGTCTACGAAAAACCTGTGAAAGTCATTCAGTCGAGTCTGACTCTGTGACCCCATGGACTGTAGCCTGCCAGGCTCCTCTGTCCATGGGATTCTCCAGGCAAAAGTACTGGAGTGGGTTGCCATTTCCTCCTCCTGGGGATCTTCCAGAACCAGGGATCAAATCTGTGTCTCCTGCGCTAGCAGGCAGATTCTTTACCATCTGAGCCCCCAGGGAAGCCCTTACGTGGGGTGGGGGAATCTCAAAGGAGCCGAGGGCTGGCTAGCTGGTCCTCGTCATCAGCACACAGCTGCTCTCACGGGTCAGAGGGCGATTCACAAACAGGACTGACTCAGAGGAGCAGGGGCCAAGTGCGAGTAAAACATGAGCCCACCTCCGCGCCCCTGGGGGAGACTCAGGACCCCTCACCTGGAGCCAGGACCCCCTCTCGAGCCTGCTGTGCTACCCTGCCCACGGACATTTCTGACTGGGAGCTGGCAGGAAGCCCTTCGAAGTGACGTCTCTGTTTTTCAGGGGCAAAAACGGAAGGCAGAGAGCCCTGCCTGGGGCACCGTGAAGGGAGTGCAGGGGCCTCGGGAGATCGCCCTTCTCGGCACACCCAGCTGCCGATGGAGGCTGGGAGCACCTCCCACCCAGCCTGCTGGGGAGCCTGCAGGGCAGTCAGTCTGGGGGCTGTCCCGTGGGGGTCCTGTCCCCGAGTGCTCCCCGCCCTCCCACAGCCCCAGCCCCCCTCCCGCAGAAATGCCGGCTGATGGGTCTTCTCGGCATCTTTATAGGAAGATTGTCCCACAGGGGAGAGATTCCACACCCTTGCTCCATTTGTGTTTGTCCTGTTTTCACGATGCCCCCTGCCACTCTCAGGCCCTGCCTTCCACGGACGGACACTGTGCCATCTCCAGATAAACTGTGACTCTGCCCTGAGCTGTGCCAGGGGGGAGGGGTGATGCCAGCCCCCTGGGTGGGGGCACCGGGGCTGCAGGGGGTCCGGCCGCCTAGCAGGGACTCAGCCTCACCGCTCCGCCACCGGGGCTGGGCCCGAGTGCTGGCCTCTCCAGCAACTGATTCTGGGCCCCCTGAAGATGGGAGCGCAGCCCCAGCCAGGCTCGCTCATCCATGCAAACACATCCTAGCCTCCAGGGAAAGCGGTACCTCTAAGTGGTGCAGTCCTCACCTGGAGCTCCCACGCTAGCGGACTTTAAAGGGCTAATTAGACACTTTACTGTCTTTTACAGCTATTAGTAAGGATGCTAGGAAGTGCGGGGATATGAGGCAGCATATGAAAGGCTGGCTTAGTGTGGGGCGCCGGTGAAGCCTGCTCTCAGGAACTGCTGTGTGTCTTTACATCAGAGATGTCACCCACTGCAAGCCACACCATTGTTCTATTGATATGTACGCTAAGAAGGGAAAATAACACCTCCAATTAATTATGACATGAGGCTCTCTTATGACTTAGAGTATTTCTTTTATTTTCAACTTGACATAGGTTTTAATTACATGTCACTTTGTGCATAGCTAAGAGAGAAAATATGAGTCGGACAGATGCTTAAGAAATCACTAACTTTTCTTCCTGTTCAGAGTCCAGCTCTTCTGCATCACCTCAGAGCTGATGTCTCTGCTTCTCCACGCATGATCCTTCTCTGTGCCATCAAGCACGTTGGTAAAACGATACTGCTTAAAAGAAGCTCTAAAAGAACGAAAAGCTATTGTTCCATCCTCCTGCACCAGGCTTGTAGTCACGCTGAGCCAAGGTATTTTTGACTCTTACTTGGAGGATGTGCCAAACAGATCTGACCCACCACTTCCCACCCCCACACCACAGCCACTAGTTCATGAGGGTTAAAAGAGCCCTCACATTGTGTCAGGGGTCTGCTGCCAAGCCTCCAGCCCCATATTCAGGCTTGGTTGCTCATGCTGTTGACGTGCGCACACACAGGCAACACACAACTGGGGCCCCGCCGCTGCGAACAGGAGCCAAGGCGCCCCAGTGCAAAGCACCCCAATGTCAGAGATGTCAGTGTGTGGAACATGTGTTTTAAAACCAATGGAACGCAGTAGTTACTCAGGTGAGGTCTCGTGGGTGAGCAAGGATTACTTAAGCAGAGAGTGGAGGAGGGGTGTGCTGAAGGCGGGACAGTGGCGGGGGTGTGGGGTGGAGGTGGGAGGAGTGTGGTGCCTTCTGAGACTTAAAACTACCCACGAGCCTGGGGCCCCAGAAAGAGGAGAGACGAGGCGGGAGGTTCTCGGAGAGGGCGGGCTTGTCCCCACCTGCACGAGGACTCGCAAATTGTCTTTGTGGGTGTTGTTTAGTCGCTCAGTCATGTCCAACTCTTTGTGACCCCATGGACTGTAGCCCACCAGACTCCTCTGTCCGTGGGATTCTCCAGGCAAGAATACTGGAGGGGGTAGCCATTTCCTTCTCCAGGGGAGCTTCCCGACCCGGGGATGGAACCTGCGTCTCCTGCACGCGCAGGCGGGTCCTTTATCATCTGGGCATCCTGACAGCAAGGGGAAGCCTTCACAACATTTTGGGCAGGAAGTGGATGCTGGAGGAAGAGAGGTTGATGCAGGAGAGGAAATGTAAGAACTTTCCATCCAGAATCTGGGGGATGGGCTGGGGGGGCCCAAGCGGAGATGAAAGGTCAAGCAGACGCCAGAGCAGTGGCCCTGAGGGGGAGCACGGTGGCTTTGTGATGGGAAGCTGTGGCTGGATTCAGGACTGACTGGATAGGAGGTGGTGAGCCGGAGGGAGGAATCAAGGTCGCCTCCCAGGGAACTTCCTGGAAGCAGGGCCACTCACCAGGTCAGCAAACACTGCAACCCGGCCAGGTTTGGGGTAGAAATAACACTGATTGATTTTGTCTATGTTGTATCCAAGGCAGCTCTGAGACCTCCAGGTGGAGATGTCATGTAGGCAGGAGGATAAGCAGGTCTAGAGCTCAGAGGCTGGACGCCGAGGCGGGAGACACACGCAGAAAAGTCATCAGGACGTATCTGGTAACTCACGCGATGTGGAGGATGCCGTTGCTTTTGATGAATTTGTCAGGGACAACGCCTTTGTCCTGGCTTCCCTGGTGGCTCAGTGGTAAAGAATCTGCTACAATGCAGGAGAGACAGTTTCAGTCCTTGGGTCAGGAAGATCCCCCGGAGGAGGGAATGGCAACCCACTCCAGTATTCTTGCCTGGGAAATCCCATGCAGAGAGGAGCCTGGTGGGCTACAGTTCACAGGGTGGCAAAAAAGACACAACCGAGCAACTAAGCAACAACAATGAAAGCATTTGTCCACTAATTATTAACGGGAAATCTGTTTTAAAAGTCTAAACCAAGATAACAACTTGGCAGTTAATCACTCAAGATGAGGATCTGGACTTTAGAGCCTGATGTGCCATTCAGGTAAAATTACAGAGATCTGTGTCAGAAGACTGCCTACCTTTGGCGGGGAGAGCATCCTCCCATTTTCTCTTCTGAAACCTGTTTTCAGCTCTTGAACTGACCTCCCCAATGTTCTGCATCAGCTGTCTGGAATGTGTGTCCCCGTGTCCTTTCTGATGAAATGTCATGAGCTGCCCTTTGACCTTCAGCATTTCCCAACCTCGGCACCAAAAAGCTTTTCCTTTGTTCACTGTAACACAGACGTCTCTTTCCTGAAGTCGGATGTCTGGTTGTCTTCCTCTGAGCCCAGAAAATGTATTTCTCTCACCCCTTCCACTATGATTTTGAGTTTGTGGGCTTGAGAGTGGTGTCAGGGCAAACAGCAAAGGAGCTATGAATCAGAAGAAGTGAAAACACAGACAGTCTCCAGGGCATTCTGAGCAGGTGGCTGCATTCAGCGTTCCCTCCTATTCCTGAAACGTCCTCATTCTTCTCTGCCTCTCAAACCTCCTAGTGCATCAAGGCCTGGTTCCCCCACTCTCTTACAGGGCTTACGGGAGGTCCTGCATGGACCCTGCTAGGTTAAAATTTCTAAGAGCAAAGAGTACGCATTTGGTCTTGTCATCACTTCCCCAGCATCTAGCACTATACCTGGAAATTGTCAGACATGAAAAAATACACACTGAGTGAGTCGATGGCTTTGGATGAATGAATGGATTGGAGGTGGTTTGCCCATCTCAAGCAACTGTGAATCATTACGAACACCAGAAAGGAAAACAGTCACTCCTCTCAAAACACACATTGTCTATACCACATGCTTAGTCACTCAGTCGTGTCCAACTCTTTGTGACCCCATAGACTCCAGCCCACCAGGCTCCTCTGTCCATGGAGATTCTCCAAGCCAGAATACTGGAGTGGATTGCCATGCCCTCCTCCAGTGGATCTTCCCAACCCAGGGATCGAACCCAGGTCTCCCACATTGCAGGCAGATTCTTTTCCGTCTGAGCGACCAGGGAAGCCCCATCTATAGCACATAGCTCAGCCATTAAAGCGTGCCGAGTGCTCATTTGCCAGCGCACAGAATCAGCATGCTTGCTGGATGTCACCTGGATGGCGATTCGAACTCATCTGACTTAGCCAGAGGGAAGAGGAATTGCAAACGACAGTGTCGGCAACGGCCTCACCCAAGTGTGCAGTGGGTCTTTGTGTTCCGGAATTAGCGAGCATTGATGTCAGATAAGCTTTCCATCTTCCTTCTTTTGTTTTACGGTTTTAGTAGTATTATCAGGACTTCCCTGGTGGGAAGTGGCACGTGGATAAGAACCCACTTACCAAGGGGAGGACGCCCGTTCGATTCCTGGTCTGGGAAGATTCCACATGCTGGGGAGCAACGGATCCCTGGTGCAACGGCTACTGAGCCCGAGCACTAGAGTCTGGGAGCCGCAGCTACTGAGGCCCGTGGGCCCCGGAGCCAGTGCTCTGCAACGAGAGACCACTGCAGTGGGAAGCTTTCACACCACAGTGAAGAGTAGCTCTCACTCACCGAAACCAGAGAAAGCCCTGACAACAGCCACGAAGACCCAGTACAAACAGAAGTGATACATAAATTATTAAAAAATTATAAGATTCTATCATTATTTGTAAATATACATTATCTGTTGGTCTCCATGACATTTGGTCTCCACAGCATCTTCCTGTAAGAATGTGCACGCTGG
This sequence comes from Cervus canadensis, assembly GCF_019320065.1. Lineage (NCBI taxonomy): Eukaryota > Metazoa > Chordata > Mammalia > Artiodactyla > Cervidae > Cervus > Cervus canadensis. The sequence goes on along the minus strand of NC_057413.1, from coordinate 3,179,161 downwards.
GTGTGATAGAATGATGCCCCCCACCAAAGACATCCTCATCCCCAGAACCTTCTCTGTTACTTGGGGACGGGAGAATTAAGATTGCAGATGGGAGTAAATTGCTAATCAACTGACTTTAAAATCCAGGAAGTTATCATAGATTACTCAGGTGGCCCAAGCTGATCAATCAGGTCCTTTGAAAGTGGAAGAAGGAGGCAGAAGCCTCAGTGTCCTGGTGGGGCAGTGGAGAGAAACTCACCTAGCCAGTGCTGCCTTTGGAGATGGAGAGGGCCACAAGCCAAGGAGAGTGAGCACCCTCAATAAATCAGAACCGACCAGCAATCAGGTTCTCTCCTAGAGCATCCAGGAGAAGCGCAGCCCTGCCAACACCTTAACATTGGCCCAATGGGACCCTTTTTGGAATTCTGATCCCCAAAACTGAAAGAAAGTACATTTGTGTTGTAAGCCACTACATTTCTGGTCATCTGTTACAGCCGAGCCATAGGAAACTGATATGCTGTGGGTGAATAAAACAGAGAAGAGGGGGTACAGACGTGTTTTACTATCAAAAAAGATACAATGAAAGCACTTATTTTTCTCCTTTTGTCCATCTGTGCGTACATTTTCCTCTCCCATCATTCCTCATCTACACAGACGGGGATTTAGGCTTTTTTCAGAATTCAACACAGAGTGACATCACACGATAGAAGGTAGCCAGGAAACAGTGATGGGTTAGAAACACCCCCGAGTGTGCTAAGTCGCTTCAGTCTTGTCCAACTCTATGACTCCAGTTGACTGTAGCTTGCCAGGCTCCTCTGTCCATAGACTTTTCAGGCATGAATACTGGACTAGGTTGCCATGCCCTCCTCCAGGGGATCTTCCCGACCCAGGGATTGAACCTTCATCTCTAATGTCTCCTGCATTGGCAGATGGTTCCTTACCACTAGCACCACCTGGGAAAGCCTAGAGACACATGATGGAGAGCAAACCCATTCTGTTCCTCAGTGAAACAAACTAAATTGGTGTTTTTCCAGGAACTTTTTGGTCACAAGAGAAAGCTGGCAACCTGAAATAGAATAATGTAACGATGCGCTCCTGTTGCCTAGCAGTTTGGAGTCAGGAGACCTTGAGGGAGCTTGGGTCTCCAGTGCAGGGGGCACATGGCGGAGGTGGGGAGTGCTCTGGACAGGTGCTCCATTAGCTTCTAGCTCTTCGCCCACTTGGTCTTCAGCAGAGCTGGCAACGCGTAACTGAGCCTGACAGATGTGAGTTTCTGCTCATCTCTCCTTCCATTTGCAGATACGTGCAGGAACAGAGGACATCAGAAGGTGGGCAGAGGAGGACAGGGAAGGGAAGTGATAAGCCCCGACTATCTTAAAACTTTGGTAATTGGTGCTGGGTGGTCAAGAATAGGCACATATTTTATGTAATGTCCACACCTAAGAGAGACCTTTTTTTCCAAAGGGAGAAAGAAGTATTAGCAAACTCAGGGTTTCCTGGAAACTTAAATAAGTTTCACTTGTCTTTTCCAAGCATTCGTTCATGAGCCCAGGCCCTTTTTCTGAAATGAAAGCTGACGCAACTGGAACGCACTTATGGACATCTATCTGTTCACATCTTCACTGTTAGCGACCACCTGGGATGGTTGGAAGGATTACCTGACCTAGTGTCTGCGGAGTGTTCAGACAGTGCCAAGCGCAGGGAGGCACCGTGTGGGTATTACTGGCCATGACTGTCAATCAGAGTAAACCGCCTTATTTAGAACCTGAGTCAAAAATAGCGCGCGGCTCTTTCTGTCTCTCCCCATCTATGCCATGACGCACCAGGGCTTAAGGAGTGCTTTGGTGGGTCCAAGTCCGATTTGTGCAACCTCACAGCCCAAGAGAAGTCATCAGAGCTAAGTAAGCTAAGGCCCTCAAGGAGGTGGGGCGGTGGCAGGGTTAGGATCTCACCATAAGCCCAGCTCGGCCACTAGTGACGTCACATCCGGGAGCCGCTCCGCGGTGGGGGGACTTCCGCGTGTGTGTCTACATGGCGCACAGCCTGCAAGGGGGCTGGCCCTGGTCCTGAGAAACATCGGCTGAGTGAATGAGAATGAGTGGGGCGAGCTCGCTCTCTCTCTCTCTCTCTCTCTCTCTCTCTCTCTCTCTCTCTCTCACATACACACACACACGGACACACACACACCCGGCCTCCATGCCCCATTCTGGAAAAATTAAAAAAATGAACCTTCATCATTTCTGCAGACCATCTCAGTGCCTTCTTACTAACTGCTTTTTTTTTTTTTTTAAAAGATCAGTAGTCTTTCAGAGGGAAGGTTATTGAAAGTTAGCAGGAGAGTCTGTGCTTATAGAGTGAAAGCAAATGAAAACAAGGTCACCAGCTCCTGTTCCTCTCTCGACCACCTCTTCCTTTAGCTTTCTGACTTTAGGGGACAGCCCGTGACAATGAATGATGTATTAAAATAATGATGACTATTTTAGGTCAGGCTCCCCCAGGGACAGATCTGAGGCGGAGATGGGCGTGTAGGAAGGATTCTGTGCGGTGATCTCAAACCCACACCCAGGGGAGTAAAGAAAGCAGGACTTGGGAGAGGAAGGAGCTGGACTGCAGGGCGGTCACGACAAAGGGCCTGTCGATCCAGAGCGCCCCAGCGTGATCCCTCCAGCCGGAGGAGGGGCACAGCCTTGGGGGAGGTGGCTTTCCTTGACTGAGGACAGTTGCCAGGCAGGGACCAGCCCCCTCTGCAGGGGCTCCAGGAATGAGAGAGTGCTTTTGTGTCATCTGAGGCTGCGTGACGCGTCAGCGCGCACCTAGCATGCTAACCCAGCACACATTCAGTATCCCACTGTCTCCAGACTCCCCGGATTCTCCAGGGAGGGTCCCACAGGCCCGGGTGGGCCCGCGTTTCCACCTGGATCTGCCCCCCCTCCCCCGGGGGAAAAAACCACCTTCAGCACCCTGCAAGTGGGTAGCGGAGTTCCCTTCCCTGGAGCTATACGGCAAAGGGCCTGATTTTCGCTGGCTGTTCCTGGAGCCCACCCTCAGTCCTCGAGGTCGCCTGCAGGGCCAAGAGGCGGCCCATGGTCCTTGCCACAGGGGCCCTGCCATGCGGCCAGTTCCCTTCTGGAGTCTCCGTGGAACCTCTGCTCTCAGAGGCCTGAGCCTCCTTCAAGGGCATTAACCTGGTTAACTCAGGCTCACCCTCTCTGTTAACTCAAAACCTGCTGACATGGGAGCTTAATTATATCTCAACATCCCTTGCCTTTTGCTATCCTATGGGTTAGAAGCAAGCTCGAAGGCCCACCCACACTCCGGGGGAGGGGTGTGTACAGAGGGCATAAGCTTCATGGGTGGGGCGGGGCGGGGCGGGAACCCTGGAAACTGCCCTGGGGTCTGGCTGCCACAGTCCCGACAGGGACATCTCAGTGGTTCGCCATCTACTCATTATAATAACTCACACTGTAGAAGTCCATCAACAAGGTTCTCGCAGGGCCAAGTGACTCCAGATTTCAGACCCATTTCGCAGGCAGTCTTTGCTCTTAGGGGTCCTTACAGCCCATGGACACAGTCTGGAGGGCTCCCTGGCAGCAGGGGATGATATTAACCAAATCTGTATCCTCCAACCGGAAAGTTGCGCCTGATGGGCCCTGGCGTAGCCCCCGGCACGCTGTGGAATCCCACGCCTGCCTGTGGGGTGGCGCTGAGCTGTGTTTACACTGGGAGGGGGGTTAGCCTCCCCAGTCTGAATCTTCTCTGCATGTCTAACCACCTCCCAGTGGCCGGCCTGTCGGGGGAAGTCATGGCTAAGTTTGTTTGTAAAAGTCAACAGGGACATGTTCCCTTGGTCAAGTGAAAATGGCAAGGGATTTCAGAAGGAAAAAAAAAAAAACTTACTTAAACTGTATAAAATCAAAGTTACAAAAATAATTTGTGGGTAGGTTGCATTTACAAGTTTTTATGTTTAAATAAGAGAGTGGAGAGAAACAAAATATTCGATCTGAAGATGAAGGACAGAGCCTGCAGGAGCCCTGGACTACCGGTGAGAGGGCGGCCTTGCCATCCTGGTGTGGGGCCAACCCCAGCCTCCGGCAGAGGAGACCGAAGTGGAGAAAACTGTTCCAGGTGGGAAGAGAGCCACGTGTTGAGTTCTCTGTGCATCTCGTTGTCATCTCTTTATCAGTTACCGTTTCCAGCTCAGGCAACGCCTGATTTCGTGCTCAGTGGCCTCTGACTCTGCAACCCATGGACTGTAGCCCGCCGGGCTCCTCTGTCCATGGGATTCTCCAGGCAGGAATACTGGAGGGAGTTGCCATTTCCTCCTCCAGGGGATCTTCCCGACCCAGGGATCAAACCCATGTGTCTTGCATCTCCTGCATTGGCAGGCAGGTTCTTTACCCCTGCACCACCAGGGTAGACCCCAAAGCAGCACTTTCTCGCCCTCGTTTTACAGAGGAGAAAACTATCCTTGCCTTCTTGTGGTTCAAAGGTCACTGAAGGCCACGATAATCCAGGAGTCCACAGATCCAAGAGGCATGATAAACTCCAATCAGAAAAACATAAATAAAACTACACCAAAGCACATCGGGATCGAAATTCTGAAAAACTGTGGAAAAACAGACAATTTTAAAGGCTGTCAAAGAAAAAAGGCGTATTTTATGGGAAGAGTGAGGAAGAGAAGAATTAAAACAGACATTTTGTCAGAGACTGTGCAAATCGGAAGAAAATGGGGCGACACCTCTCAAATTCCGGAAGAAAAATCTGTCAAACTAGAATCCTGTATCTAGTGAAAACATTCTTCAAAAATAAAGACAAAGATTTTTCAGACAAAAAACAAAAAAAGTGAAGACCGTCACCAGCAGACCTATGATACCAAAAAAAAAAAAGTTGAAGGAAGTTTCACAGTTTTACTACAAGAAAAGGAAGCTTTTCAGGGCGAAGAGAGATGATGCCAGGTGAAAAACTCAGATCCACACAAAGGAAAGAGGGCCCTAAAGATGGGAAGATTCCGGGAGATATAAAAGGGCTTTTCCCCTTGTTTTCATGTTTCTTTAAACTCTCTCTGTTCCAGTAAGTGGAGTGAGCGCTGTTACTTCTCTTCCCAAGTCTGTCCCATCAGCCCAGAACCACTCCATTCCCTCGCCTCTCTCAGCCTCCCCCATCCTTAAAAAACTACTGGGACATCCCTGGTGTCCAGCAGTTAAGACTTCAAGCTTCCACTGCAGGGGGCGTGGGTTCAATCCCTGGTCAGGGAACTAAGATCCCACATGCCGAAGGGGGCAGCCAAAACCAAACAAAAAGCTATGAAACAAAAGACACCCCCTTCTGTTGAGGGTCTACCTTCACCCACAGCTTCCCTGGTGGCTCAGACGGTGAAGAATCTGCCTGTGAGGCAGGAGACCCCAGTTCGGGAGGATCCCCTGGAGAAGGGAATGGCAACCCACTCCAGGATATTTGCCTGGAGAATCCAGTGGACAGACTATGGGGTCAAACAACTGAGCAACTAACAGTACTAACTGCTTTTCCTCCCGGCATTTCCCTGAAACTCTGACCTCCTTACCGAGTCTGCTCGGACCCCTCTCCATCCTCAGCTCCCATCCTTGCCTCCTTGTCATCCTCTAAATCCCTGCAGCCCTTCGGGTTCCTCGGAAACACCGAGTCTGTTTCCACCTCTCACACCTGCTAGCCCTGCGCTGGACGCTCTTCCCCCAGGTGTGTGCCTTCTGATGTGACTGTTTGATTAAGTGAGAGACGGTCTCAACCTTCCATCAAAATCAGCGGCGCCTCCCCTCCCTCCACCCCCACCCCCATCACCACCGTCACTTGCTCTTCTGCCACTCGGGTCAGTTTCCCAGGAAGGTGTAACCTAGGAGGGAGCTGGTTGCAGTAACGGAGATGTTTGCGTCTTTGTTTTCCAAGAGCCAGGGAGCCATTTAGCAGAGAAATGGGGACCTCTGCTTGGGAGGCCAAGGAAGGCCCCGCAGAGAGGAAGTCAAGCGGGCATTTCTCTTCGGGTGACAGTGAGGGGGCAGACCACCGACACTCTTCTCTGAGAAATGCATTTGATTGGAGACCCGTCGGTTTACACCGCTGTGTTAATTGCCTCTGTGCAGCAGAGTGACTCAGTTACGCGTCTGAATACTTTCTTTCTCATATTCTTTTCCTCCACGTTTTATCCCAGGACATCGAACACAGTTCCCTGTGCTGTGCTGTAGGACCTTGGTGTTTATCCAGCCCGTAGATAATAGTTTGTATTTGCTAACCTCAGACTCCAGCCACGACATCAGGGAAGGGACTACAACTCAGGGCAGCTGTGGGGCGGGGCAAGGGGAGCAGCGTGTGGGAGGACGGGCCCCGGGCTGCGGGAAGCCAGGAAGTGTTCTTGACTTGGGAGCACTCTGCTGGGAATCAGGGCGGAACATCCAGGTGAGGGCCCAGGTGCCACCACGCTACCAGGACAGCCTCCAGAGATGGAAAAGGTGACAGCCGAGCCAGGGGAGACAGAAACGCCGGCATGCCAGCAGTGGGCGGTGCAGATAATATTAAACTCCCAGAGGAGTGGGCGCGGTGGAGTGGGCATGCCGTGTGAGGCTGCGGGTAGGCTCCACCAGGCCCCCAGCTTCACCGTCCCCACCCCGAGGGCCCCAGCTGCACTCAGGGCTCAGGGCTGACTCTGCAGGGGACACCGCCGTGTCACCAGGCTCTCCCCCAGGAAAGGGGCGAGGGGACCCAGGGACCTCAGAGGCCGCTTCGCAGCATGTCACCTGCAGGAGCGGGCAGAGGCACGTCTCACAGGGGGTGTCGGGTCAGAGGGGCAGCCGGAGGGCCTGGCCCACTGGGAGTTAGCAGCATAGTCGTGGGTGCTAGAGGCGAAACAGATGGGCAGCTGGTAAGGAGAGCATCCCATCTGTGTGATCAAAGACGCCCCGGGGTGGACGCACTGGAGGCTCAGGGCCAGGCCCCAGCTTGCTCTGTTTCCAGAGTGGATCCAGGTTTGGGGTCCAGAGTCCAAGGACTGAAGGAGAGCCTTGGTCCCCAGGAGGAGGAAGGGGAGGGAGGAAGTGAGGAAAGGCTGCAACATGTAGCAAGTGTAAGGGTGACGGCTTCCCAAGTCTTCCCCCAAAGGGCCGCGGTTATTTACATGGGTAACTGGCCAGTGGGAAAAAAAATACTCAAACGCTTTGGGGACCATTACACATGGATCCAAACTAATGTAGAGCCACAAATCAATGTCACGTCTGTCTGCCTTAATCAGACTCCAAAAAGGGAGTCCTGGCCTAAGCCCAGCTCATGGTGGGGTCCCCGGGTCCACAGATCACCCCTGATGCCCCTTCTCCCCGTCTCTGAACGTCTAACTGGGTTGGACATACTTGGAGGCTGCCACAGCATCCACATGGGCCCTTGGCCTGTGGGCTAAGAGCTATCACAGGGGATGAAGCCAAGCGGTGCCCTTGACATCACTTCCCGTCCCCTTGGCAAGCATGCCAGTCTCCATAAAGGACCGGGCTGTAAATGTTTCAGGCTTTGGAGCCAAGAAGCAATGTCCTCTATTCTTCAAGCAACCAGTCTCCCCAAAAAACTAATAGTCTTTTTTCCATGTTACACTTAAAAATGTAAAAATCATTCTTAGATCACAAAACCAGACAGCAGGCGGAAGAAACCGAGGTATGGTGTCCGTCAAGTTCTCTGTTTTTAGAGCAGGCCGAGAGGACTGTCAGAGCCCCCAGGAGGTGCAGCGAAGTGCAATTCCTTCTTTGGGTCACACAGTCCCCAGGACAGCGGATTGTTGAATCTTGGACACCTCTGACCGGTATTTACTTTTTTTTTCAAATGAAAGCAGAACAAACTTGTTTAGCCTGGGAATCCAGTTCCTTCCTTAAAGTGCATGTAAGGTTCTGTGTGCATGTGTGTTTTTCTGTGAGAGGCCCACGAGTAGCTTTCTTCACATGTTCAAAGGCTCTGTAAGCCTGATGGTCCGTGTGCCCCTCCGCTTGGGCCCCTGCCCTGGGGGTCAGAGGCTGGAAGCTGCCTAGCTATCCCGGTGAGGACCTGCCATCAACAAAAGGCCTCTGGGCTGCCACCAGCTCTGGAGGGCTTCGGGCATCCGAGGGGTGCAGGGGAAAACTGCCCCAATCGATAGAGTGAATGGTTCAATAACTCATTTTGCTGCCGAGGCAGTAAAATAAATAAATAAGAACCTGGCTAGAAGTTGAAACCATCCGTGTTCAGTGCGTCTCGGAGGCCGAGTTGATGGGCTTTAATAGCCTCGGTCGGCACAGGACACAGGCAGCCTGTCCCAGCGGTGTGCCCTCTGTTTCCTAGGTAACCGAACTTGAAATAAGACGATGGCTGGAACTGGGTACCGAATCAATTCGCGGGAGGTAGACATGTGGGAAAGGCGAACTTCACATAAAACTGCAGACCGCATTGTCCAATTTACTATCACTTCAGCTGGTGTGTATCTTCCTCTCATTTACCTCCCACCTAGCTCACCTACCCCCTTCCTTCCTCTCCAGACCTTCCCCCTCCAAAAGAAAACCCAAGTTTCAATCGTTCTGTTATCATCAGGATGATGCTTCTTTCCAGGCTGTCGTTAGGGGAGGATCAGGCTAAAAGAGCTTAAGGCAGAAGCACTTGGGCTAAGTTCTTGTGCGTGATGAGCCTCAGCAGTGGGGTCCCGGCCCAAGCAATGATCTAGGAATTGCCCCCGTGAGAAGCTGGGTGTGAAGACGTTGTTCCAGGCCTTACTTCAGAGGGAGGAAAATTCCCAAGTATTCTGGCAGGTGAATCAGCAATTCTTAGACTTTGCCTGGCTTCAGCCTCAGGGAATTATACCAGCTGCCAGGTTGGCTAGATCAAGGGTGGCGTAAACATCAGGAAGACCCTGCCTGGCAGGCTGTACCACTGCTCTGCGAACATCACCCTGGAGTGTGACTGCCTCATGATTGCCATGGACCTTCTATTCAGTCATGGGCTTAGTGACAGCAGCTTACGACAAGCTTGATGAATGAATGAACGAGCAAGTGAGTGAATGAATGGATGTATTTTAATGGAGATCGTGGTGAGAAATCCCTCAGTCCACACAGAGTCCTTGGGTTTTTTATTTTCTTATCTTCTCTTTCTCACTTTGAGTCCTTATTTCCCAAATTTGCAAAGGAGGGAGAAACTTCCCCCACTCCTAAGCCCAGAGCCCCCCAAGGAGAAAGCCCCCAAGTCTGACACATAAGGGCATTCCTTTAGTGCTTGCCAGTTAAGCTGCACTGATCATCATGCAAAATAATCGATGTTATTTCAGAATCAGTTTTGGGCTTCTACCTTTTATACTGTCAATGTAATAATTCAAGAAGTTTTCATTGAGTGTATCACAATAGGCAGGCATCAGCTAACTTTCTCTCTAAAGGGTCAAATACTAAATAGTAGATATTTTCTGCTTCCTGGGTCATGCAATCTTTGTCGGAACTCTTTCCCCAATGTCACTGCATCATGAAAGCAGCTGTATGTATGTGCAATGTGTGTATATGAATGCGTGAAGCTGTGTTACAATAAAACTTTATTTATAAACGCAAGTGGAGGGCCAGATTCAGCCCAAGAGCAGTCGTTGGCTGGGTTCTAACAACAAACACCAGCAAATCTTAGAGGCTGAGAACACTGAAAGACTATTTCCCATCATGTTACATGTACAGTATGGGCTGGGGGTGGGGAGGGCTTTGCTCCAAGGTTACTTTACCCCATCTCAAAACACCGCCGTCTCCATGGGGGTGCTTCATTTTCTCCAGGGCAGAAGAGGGAGGGCCTCAGCCCAGGAGGGACACGCATCATCTTTAGTCTCACATCCTGCTCTGGAGCTCACCACCCAGCCACGCCTGAATTCAAAAGTGTGGAGGACTACAGTCTGAAATTAAAAAAGAACTGCCTATTGGAGAATCAGAGTACTACCGACTACGTGGCGCGATAGGGACGTGCAAAGCCCTCGTCGAGAGAAGAAAGAGATGACGAGCAGTCCTCTGCCTGACCGCAGGACAGCTGTGCCCGCGCAGAGAGCAGGGAAGTGGGGGTGATGGGGAGAGGGGTCTGCTGTCTCTTTAGCTGAGAACACTGCACTCCTCCAATCTAACTGATGGCAACAACATATGACAAGGCTGTCGGGATGGGTGTTCCAATTACTGACACTTTCAGCTCTAAGTCACTTCAGTCATGTCCGACTCTTTACGACCCCATGGACTGTAGCCCACCAGGCTCCTCTGTCCATGGGATTCTCCAGGCAAGGATACTGGAGTGGGTTGCCATGACCTCCTCCAAGAGATCTTTCTAACCCAGGGAAAATTTGGACGACCTAGGGTCTGGCGAAGGACACTCCCCCTGCTCCATCAGTGCCTCCAGGCTATGTCTGGACAGAGAGACGTGGGCCTCCAGGGGAGGAGCAGGAAGGACGGGAGAGAAGAAAGCCCACACAGCCTTCCCTGCAAAAGTCATGGTGCACATTTTAAAAATAATCAAACAATCACCTGGGAAACTGTAGAAGATTTCAAAGGACCAACATTTAGCCCGAGCAAAGTTTACGCGATGTCAACCACAGACCCCAGTGAGACCTTCTTTTGATCATCACATGTAAATTTGGGGGAATTGTAGTCTAATTCATTTCCTAAGTCAGGAAAAAGCTAGAACTGGAAAAGTCAGGCGTGAGGCTGTCAGTGAAAAGAGAAGGAAAGAGACAAAGGCACAGGGCAGGGCCTGTCCATCCCTGCCTCCGAGCCTGGAGACAGGAGGCCCCAGCAGGCCTGCCAGGAGCCAGAGAACTCCTGACACCAAGAGCGGCCTGAGCCTCAAGGCGAACGCAGCCTCCAGGCGAACGGCTTACCTGCCTAATGAAACAATCCATATTGTCAGTTCCCAAGAATGCTTGCCTGCTCCCCAGAGACCTGCAAGAATTAATTAATACTAAATGCTTGTCAAGCCCTTTGCCAATGTTAAGGATTTGTTTCATGTGAAAGGTCAGAGTAAGCACAAATAGAGGTGTTTGGCTTTATTTTGTAAATACTTTATCTGAGGATGAGCAAAAATGAACTTGCCCGTGGAAAGCAGAAGTGAGAGCCTCTGCTGGACAGAAGGGGCGTCTCCACACCACACAGAAGGCAGGTCACTCGCCTGCCTGCACGGAGGCGGGCACCCAGTAAGTGTGTGATATGTACTACGGAATTGCCTCAACGGGGAGATGCACAGCTGGAGATAAGGAGCTCGTTATTTCCTCCAAGGAACACCGTTCATATCTACAATAAGCTCTAAGAGCATGTTGGGAAAGACAGAGGGCAGGAGGAGAAGGGGGTGACAGAGGATGAGACGGTTGGATGGCATCATCCACTCAATGGACCTAAGTTTGAGCAAATTCCGGGAAGTAGAGAAGGACAGGGAAGCCTGGAGTGCTGCAGTCTGTGGGGTCGCAAAGAGTGGGACTCGACTGAGTGACTGACCAACATAGGAGCATGTGGCTCTTTCTCGGGGTGACGGTGGGACACCTGGACTATTCACACAAGGTAATGGAGGGTTACCTGTTGTCTAAAGGAGGCTCAGAGGCGGACGGGGCCGCACCTGGAGCCACTCAAGCTGCAGCTCCGAATGAACAGCCCCCACGGCTTCCCCGGCTTCTGACACCATCTTCAAGGTCAGGAACTTTCCGAAACAACCCCTACTGTCAATAGGTCACTGGAAGGACTCACAACACTCACTGGAAACTGTTACCCTCACAACTACAGTTTGTTATAGGGAAAGACCGCAACCAGACCGACACACACAGGTGGAGCTGGGGTCCCAAACGCAAGGCCTCCACTGTCCTCAGGATTCCCGCCCTCTCACGAACAGCATCAGCATGGGACAGTCTGCGTCAGGTATCCCAGCCTGGGAAGCCCCCCTGTTACGAAGGCAAAATCAATGGACCAGTGGCGCCCGAGGTTGAACCCCAGTCCAGTTCCCCTCTCTGCGGAGCTGGTATCACTTGGCCCGAGGGTCGTGAGCCGCTTGGCACCCGTGAGCATACATGGTCATGTGAGGTCCCAGGAGCTCATGAGAACAACAAAGACTCTCTGAACAGGCAGGGAGGTGACCTCCCAGGAGCCAGAGACAAGGGTCAGGTTTCTTTCTGGGAGGACCAATTCCTCGCCACCCAGCTCCCAGGGAGAGCAAGGATCTCCGTGTGGGAAGCGTGCTGGGGCAGAGGTCGAAGCAGCAGGGCCCAAGAAGCCTGAGGGGAAATGATTATGTCCCAGATGGCAAGGCAGGGGAGTGCCCATTTATGCTCTTCATGCCTACGTTCTCTCTGCGGAGCAGACATGGTGATGGTGGGGAGAGAATGTTCTAGAAAGAAGCCACTGCCAATCACGTAAGTGCCAATCACTGCCAATGCTCCTAAGGCTGGAGCATGTTCAAGGAACAGCCAGGGAGTCACTGCGGGGAGGTAGAGTACGCCAGAGGGAAAGAGGCGGGGAAGGGATGCGGGAAGTCTGACCTCAGTGACGACCTCGCCGTCTCCTCCACGCAGGGAGAAGCCATTCCAGGTTTGTGCAGAGGAGCCACGTGAAGTCCAGTTTTCCAAAGGCCACTCTGCGCTGAGTGTCGGGATGGACTCAAGGAACAGGTTCAGAGTGGAGCGCCCCGAGAAAGCGTTGCAGCATTCCACACATGAGATGAGCGTGCCCTGGACCAGGCTGCAAGCAGAGGCGGAGTTCTGGGTCAGCTGTGGAGGTGGAGCCGGCAGAATTTCCCCCATACAGGATCCGGGGCTTAAAAAGACCGAAGTCAAGAAGAGTGGATCAGTCCAAACTACATGCAGGAGAAAATTCAAAGACATGAGAAAACACTCAGGATGTATTTCTAAGTAAAAAGGCATGCTGTAGATCAGCGGGTCCAAAATGGTTCCATTCTTGGAAAAACGGAAATGACATGTGTGTGGATCCAAATACGAGAAGGCTGTCAACTGAACTGTCCCCTTGAGCGGGCTTATGATAATGTTTATTTTTCCTGTTGCCTATTTTTAATTTCTACATCTACAGGCATGGCTCTTTAGGAAAAATAAAGCAAGTCGTTTAAATCTGAAGCTCCTTCCCATCATTTTATCCCTGAGTCTATTGCTACTGAACCCTCCTCCAGGTCACTCCTTGATGCTCTCTGTGGTCCTGATGGTAATTAAAGCTACTAAAGATGTTTTAGTTTCAAAGAGAGAAGACAGTAAAGAGGTAGAAATCTTTGCTTTATTTCCCAGAAACCATCTCAGGCAGAAAAGGGGCCCATGCCTCGTGAACTCAGAGGAGGCAGACGCTTGGGAAAGTTTTAGTGGTAATTCATATCAAATTGTCTGACACACAGGAAGTGCGCAGAATGATTTGGTACGACATCTTTTTTACCCACTTCTCTGTTGATGGACATTGGGTTGCTTCCACGTCCTGGCTACTGTAAATAGTGCTGCTATGAACACTGAGGCTCATGTATCTTTCTTCATTATGGTTTTCTTGGGATATTTGCCCAGCAGCAGGATTGTTGGGTCATGTGCTAGTTGCATTTTTCGTTTTTTAAGGAAACTCCATACTGTTTTCCACGGTGGTTGTATCGATGTACAGTCCCACTGACAGTGGTGAGGGTTCCCTTTTCTTCACACCCTCTCCGGCATTATGGACGCCCAGGGGTAAAGGGGAGGGTGGGAGAAATTGGGGGATTGGGACTGACGCGTGAGCACTATTGACGCCGTATATAAAATAGATAAATGATGAGAACCTGTACAGCGCAGGGAACTCTATTTAATGCTCCGCGGGGACGTGAACGGGACGGCAGTCCAAGAGGGGGGGGCTCGTGTACACGTGCGGCTGCTTCATTGTGCTGTGCGGGGGGAATAATACAGTGCTGTACAATGCTCCAATAAAAATCAGTCTGAAAAAGAGTGACTGGGGACACCTATCGGCTCCAGCTTGCTGTTGAGGGTCTGTCTCCTGCGCTGCTAGAAGAGGCAGCACACACAGGTGGGGAGAAGGAGGAAATGCCGTGCGCAGCTCAGACCCTGGGTGTCACAGGTGAGTGAGAAGGATGGAAGGACGTGCTGGGATTTCGCTGCCTGGAGGTTGCAGAAGCTGACCTCAATCCTAAAGAAAGAAAAGGGGCAGATGAAGGCAGGCACAGAAGAGAAGAGAAAGTTCCAGATTAAACAAAGGGCTTGTTCTCTTTACAGCTATTCCGTGAAGGACGACAGCTTCTCTGGAGAAACCCCCTGAGGAACACTCAAGCCGCCTCTTCACAGGAAGCTCTATTACTTCGGGTGCATGGAGTCAGCTCACCCAGTCTCCTCGTCTATGGAAATGTTCCTATCTCCCTAAAATAAAACCTTAATAGAGTTAGGATTATTTAACTAACCCTCTCCTTTTAAATGAAGAGTGAAAACGGAAACCTTTCAATGATGCGCTGGAGGTTATTTATGTGTTTAAGAAACGAGTTTCTTCAGCTAATAATTTTAGCAGTGCCAGTCTCACAGCTAATGACTAAATAAATGGCTCCCACTTTCGGTTTTGGTAAACATTCCTCACTCCATCATCATTTACTCTCTTAGGGGAGCCGTAGAAGGCACCATCAACTCAGTGCACAGAATTGGTTCAAGTTTCTTTGATGCAATATTTAGCAGAAACTGCCTTTCACATCCTTTAGAGGAGATAATGGATTTTTCTCCTCTTCTGGAAAGTCTGTAACGATGACAGTCACAAAATGAGCGTTTTATCCTCTCTGGACCTGGGTCTACTCCAGTTCTCAAATTGCGCAGATTTAGACATCGGCACGAGGCTAATTCTCTCCCATCCTGTAAATGCCCAGCCTTTGTCACCGCCTTCACTAGAGAAGGAAGCGATCCCCTGGTCTAGGACAGAGCACCCCCAAGGCCTGTGTAGGCTCAGCCGACTGTAAGCTGAGTCAGTGACCCCTGACCTGGCAGGCGTGTTGCAGGCTCACAAGACCTTGAGTTCAGATTTCTCCCTCCATAGCAAAGCGCCATCTGCAACCTCAGCAGAGGCCACCCCTGGAGTCCACGCTGTGCCCACGTGTCCTGGGGGAGGCGCCCTGCTGTGAGCCCTGGAGGGCGGCAGGCACCAGGCTCACTCCCAAGCCCAAGTTGCCGTGATGAGGGGCTTCCCAGGAGGCTCGGGGGAAAGAATCCGCCTGCCAACGCAGGGGCTGCAGGAGACGCAGGTCGGATCCCTGGGTCGGAAAGATCCCACGTGCCACAGGGCGACGATGCACCATGACCTCCGGGCCTGTGCTCCAGAGCCCGGGAGCCGCTGCTGGAGCCTGTGCCCCGCGACAAGAGAAAAACCACCGCGATGAGACGCTCACGCTCGGCAACTAGCGAGTAACCCCCGCTCGGCACAACCAGAGGAAAGCCCGCACAGCAATGAAGACCCAGCACAGCCAAAAGCAAATGAATAAGTAAATGAAAATTTAAACGGTAACTCAAAAAGGAAAGCAACTTTATTTTAAAAAAGAAAAGACTCTGTGACGGGAAGATTGCTCCCTCCCCACCCAGTGCATCCCTCTGGCCCTGGTCCGTCTTCTGGATTTTTCCCGAAGCCCCCACCTCCCTCTAGTTTCCCCAACGTGTGCTTCTTGGTTCTTGCTCCACCACGGTCTCCCTCCCTGCAGTGTGAGCTCTGGGGCAGGCGCTTTGCCCTGTTTTGTCCTAGCTGGGCAAGTGGACCTCAATAAATACGTAGTGAGGAATAACCCAAGCGCCCCCTGAGTCTAGGAGAGCACCTGGAACACAACAGGTACTCGACAGACCATTGCTGAATGCACGAGGGGTCTGTGGGTTTACACGTGTTGCGGCATTTGATCCTACGCGACAAGGAAACTGAGACCCCAGAGGTTCCGCAGGTTCCTCGGGGCCCTGTGAGTGGGGAACATCGCAGAGAGGACGCACTCTTAGCTCTGCGTGCCTGCTAAGTTGCTTCAGGTGTGTCTGACTCTGTGCGATCCCACGGACTGTAGTCCACCAGGCTCCTCGGTCTGTGGGATTCTCTAGGCAAGAATTCTGGAGTGGTTTGCGTGCCCTCCTCCAGATCTTCCCAACCCAGGGGTCAAACCCATGTCTCCTGCGGCCCCTGCATTTCAGGTGGATTCTTTACTGCTGAGCCACTGGGAAAGCCCCTAACTTAGCTTGATCTAGGGCCAAAACTCTTGCAACGATGCAAAACTGAATAGGATTGTTTACTGTGGAAACAGACCATTGAGAATGCAGAGATTTATTGATATAAACATGCACATTTTAATTACGGCTTGTAAATACGAGTAGCTTAGAGACAAAAATCTAATATCTGGCCCCAGTTCTCTTTTGGAGTTACCTGTTTATCCTTGGATTGCTTCTCTGTTTGCTTCTGCATCATCAACATATATTTTAAAATATTTATTGTCCATCTATTTTGTGTTGAGTGCTGTTCTATGCATAGAATACATCCAGTGAACAAAAAACCATCCTGTCCTTGTGAAGTCCATCGCCTTGCAGGGAAGAGAGATAATGAGTTATGAGTATGAAAAGAAAAGGACATTGCACAACATGTTAGAAAGTGGTAACTATGGAGAGGAAAATTAGGTTGAGCAGAAAAAGGGGGCAAGAGCTCCTGGAAGAGTGACGGGACCACAGCTTAACGTGCAGGCGGGAGCCAGGAGGGGAGGGGCCAGCACCGAGGCCTGAAGGGTGGCGCCTGGCACATCCAGGGATGCAGGAGGCCAGGGTGGCTGCTCCAGTGGTCCAGGGCCAGCAGTGAGAGACGGGGCTGGAAGTGATCAGGGCTGGATGCCCCAGGGAAGACCTCTGCCTCTTTCCAGGGGCAGGTAGGAGCCCACTGCAGGGTTTCAGAAGAGCTGCGACACCACAAACTTTCGTCTCAAAAGGATCCTCTGTGTCTGTGTTGAAAGTAGACTCCAGGGGACAGAGGTTGGGGCAGGAAGGTCAGGTCAGAGGCTCCACGTGAACCCAGACAAGAGTCGATGGTGGCTCAAAATAGACCGGGAGCAATTGAAGTGGAAAGGGCCCTCCGAACTCTCTCTCTGACATACCAATTATTTGTACCTTCAAGCCTGAAGCCACACGGCTACTTCTCTGTCTCTCTTTTTGGTTAACTTTTATTGAAAAGTGTGTAAGTTCTTCAGGTACAGTTTGATAAATATTCGTAAAAAGAACACGCTTACCACCCAAATAGGAATCTCAGAGCCCTCACTGTGTCTCCTCCTAGTCCCCACCCTCTTCTCCTCCAAAGGTAAGTAGCCTTGAACAGTGTAGATTAATTCGGGGTTTTTTTTTGGGGGGGGGGTGTTGGGAGGTTGATGTGGACCATTTTTAAAGTTGTTATTGAATTTGTTACAATATTGCTTTTCTTTTGTGTTTTGGCTTTTTGGCCATGAGGCATGTGGGATTTTAGCTTCCCCATCAAACTGGAAGGTGAAGTCTTAACCACTGGACTGCCAAGGAAGTCCCCAGTTTTTTTTTAATTTATATGACTATAGAGGAATTATACGACTCTTTGATGTCTGGCTTTTTTTTTTTTCAGTGACATTTCAGTGTATAGCAATAGCTGGTTCATTTCATCTATTTTCACCATTTACTCTATTTTCACCATTGTACTCATCTTTCTTTATTACTAATCCCTGTTATTTAAAATTCACATCTGATGCACTTGCACATCTGCTATAGCAGGTCTTTTTCTATCTTCTATTTTTGCTCTTTGGGCTGGATACCAGTATTATGCATGGAAACTTGTAAAGGCTGTGAATCCTTTTTTCCTGAAAGGATTTATTTGTGCTTCTGGCAAACAGAATGGGGACAGAGCCCTTTAATCTAATCTGTGATTGAGCTGATCCAGAACATGGTTCCAACCTCAGAGGCTGGTTCATTTCTCACTGGCCCTTACTGCTGGGGTTCCACCTGCCAGCCGGGGTTGGGGGGGGTCCTTCAAGGATCCGTCAAGGACCCTGAATCCAAAGTTCTGTCCTCCCAATACTATCAGACTGCTGAAATCTCTGTTGAGCTTCTCAGCCTCAGAGCAGCCACTTCCTGCTTATCTTCACAGCTTGTCTGCCGCAAATAAATCGGCAAATAGCTCGAGAGAAAAACAGCAGAGCATACCAGGCTTGTCTCCCTGCGACTCCGAGGGTCTGAGAACCCTGCGGTCACTTCCTCTGCCCCAGGATGCCGCCTGGAGTGTATAGACTGAGCAGCTGGCAGAAACCCAACCAGGAAGACAGGAAGGAACAAGTGGAAACTCCAGAAGGTGACCCCCACCCTCAGAGAAGATAGCAAATCTCTACGGAATGGCTGAGATTGGTGCTACCCTTGGGAATCTAATGAACACAGGGGTGAAAGTTGCCATCTTGCCCCCATTCAATTCATCTGTTATGGTTTCTGCAAAAATCAGATGGATTTTCATGGAGGCACACTCAGTTGTTAAGATGTGTCTGATTCTTTGCAACCCCATGGACTATAGCCTGCCAGTCTCCTCTGCCCATGTATGGGATTTCCCAGGCAGGAATACTGGAGTGGGTTGCCATTTCCTTCTCCAGGCGATCTTTCTGACCGAGGGATCAAACCTAAGTCTCTAGCGGCTCCTGCATTTATTTTTCATATTTTATTTAATTATTTGTCTAGGCTTTGCCAGGTCTTAGTTTTGGCATGTGGGATCTAGTTCCCTGACGGGGAATCAAACCCAAGACCCCTGCATCAAGAGCTCAGAGTCTTACCCACTGGACTACCAGGGAAGTCTGAGCAGGTGGGCTATCGCTTTATCACTGAGCCCCCAGGGAAGCCCTGGAATTTCATGAATGATGGTAGATTACCAAAAACTTACCCAATGAGTAGTCCCAACTGTAGCTGCTGAAGTAGAGCTGGTATCTACTCTAAACCAGAACAGATCAACACAGCCTTTGGTACTGGGGTTGCGACTATCCATCTGGCAGTGAGTTCTTTTAAAACCTTCTTAGGAGAGACAGCCGAAAGCAGCGGCATTGCATCAAAAGGTCACAAGTGCGGGTTCACTGCTTTCCCCCAAGGGCACACGCATTCTCCTGCTCTCTGTCGTCTTGACAGTCCCCAGAACACCATGCGGTCTACCGTGCTTCTGGCATCATGCTAACGGAAGGGCAGACAGGAAGTGGGCAGGGCTTTGGAGGCTAGAGAAAAACAACGTGTGTCAGAACGTAACAACTCTTTAAGCTTCCCAAGTCCTGCCATACTGATGAAGATCTAGGAGGTCGGTGCCTCTTACGGGGATGCCCTCTAAGGTAAATGACTACCCCGTATAAAATGGCCCATGGCTTGGGGACACTTTGGATTTGGGGGGCAGCCTATATTGCACTTGATACTATGTCTTGAGTGCTGGGCTTGAGTGAGGCCCACAGTATGAGGGGCTCTCCAGAAATCCTAGGTTTCAGTGCAGCCTACCCTGCTACTGAGGCCACATAACTTATCAGATCCATCAGTGCTAGACGTATCCAGAGCAGAATAAGATGCTGTCAGGGATCCTAGACAAGCCCCGGTAGGAGATCGGCAGTACAGAATATCGAGGGTTCTAGACCGAGGTCATGGCCATTCCATCTCAGAGACAATTTACTGTGAAAACACTCCTATTTAAACACCAGTTCCTGGGAAAAGCCCAGCGTATTCACGACAGTGGCTGAGTCCGTGTGTTGGCAGGTGGGAGCCCCAGGCAGCCATGGAGTGTTCGGGGCCACTCAGGACCAGTTTTCAAAACAGCCTTTCCCTGGACATCTCATCGTCTCACCTCATGGCTCCAGATCTTGAGCGATTACTACAATGGAAGAAACCAATAATTTCAAGACACCAAGCAGATGATCTGAAAAAAGGAAATCTGCATTATGTTTAACTCCATGTATAAATATTCCTACCTCTCCATTTATGCAAAAGCTTGGCTTTGGTACTGGAGTAAATGCCTACCTTATGAAAAGATCTCTAAGAGGTTTGTCTCATTCTCCTTGGGCTGTGAAAAAGATTAATCCTAGATGTAATGATGTTTATCAGAGTATGTATCTAAAGAGACTAACTGATGAAGCTAAGCATTTGAAAAGCCTCAATCATCCAAACATTATAGCTTTCACTGAAGCTGGTGATGGTTGTCTGTGTCTTGCTATGGAATATGGAGGTGAAAAGTCTCTGAATGACTTAATAGAAATTGAAATTGAACAGTCATGTCTGACTCTTTGCAACCCCATGGACGGCAGCCCACCAAGGCTCTGCCGTCCATGGGATTTTCCCGGCAAGAATACTGGAGTGGGCCACCATCTCCTTCTCCAAACTTAATAGAAGAACGAAATAAAGACAGCCAAGATCCTTTTCCAGCAGCCACAATTTTAAAAGTTGCTTTGAACATGGCAAGAGGGTTAAAGCATCTACACCAAGATAAGAAACTGCTCTGTGGAGATATAAAGTCTTCAAATGTTGTTATTAAAGGTGACTTTGAAACAATTAAAACCTGTGATGTAGGAGTCTCTCTACCATTGGATGAAAATTTGACTGTGACTTCCCCTGAGACCTGTTCCATTGGTGCTGAGCCTTGGAGACCCAAGGAAGCTCTGGATGAGGATGGTATTATTACCAACAAGGCAGACGTATTTGCCTTTGGCCTTACTCGGTGGGAAATGATGACTTTATCTATTCCACACATCAATCTTCCAGAAGATAATGACGATGATAAAACTTTTGATGAAAGTGACTTTGATGATGACGCATACTATGCAGCTTTGGGAACAAGGCCGCCTATTGATATGGAAGAACTGGATGAAACGTACCAGAGAGTAACTGAGCTCTTCTCCTCGTGCACTGATGAAGATCCTAAAGGTCGTCCTTCGACCGCCCACACTGTGGAGGCTTCAGAAGTGATGTCTTGTGCTCACCTCAAATGCATGACTACTGGAGCCTCAAGTATGGCTCCGGCGGTTCTGTTTATCATGATATATTTATGTAGCTATTATGATGATCCATAATTATTAGATGGAAGTGGCCTATTTTAGGACCATAGATAGTACCTTAGTAACATTTGAACAACTGTTTCTATTATAAAGGTATTTCATGTATGCTTATGTTAATAAGCATTTGAGATTGTAGAGAGTTTCCTATAAAGTTTAAGAAACTGCTGAAAAATTTGAACTTTATATAGATTTTAAAGGAGTGCTGTAAAACAGATGTCTAACATTAATTGGGATTGAGTGACAATTTGATTGATGATCTTTCTCAGATTTTCTGTTTTAATGGATCTACTGAAATTAACACTTTGTGTATTACAAAATAAGTCTACATTTGCTTACCTTTTAAAAAAAAACCTTTTGTTGGCCTTTCTTGGCTGATGTGCGTATTAAATATGGTCGCTGAGACCAGAGACCTGGAATGAGGCTCAAAAAAGTAGCTCCCTGGGTATATCCAAACAGCTTTGGCTAAGGCTCGTCTTGTTCCAGAGCTTTGGTCTTTGCTTTAATTTACTGAATATATTTTCTGTACTGGTATCTTTAATACCTTTATTTACTGATCTGTATCTTAAGCACATCACAGTACTGGTATAAAAATAAAACCCTAAAAGGACAATATAGAATGAAGGACTTGTCAGTTACCCAAAGGTGTGTTATCCTGTTTTGTACTCCACTGAATTGAGTGTTGTCATTAAACTTACTGAGTGAAAGTTAAAAAAAACCAAAAAACAAAACAGCTCCTGGACTTCCCTGGCAGTTCAGTGGTTAAAACTCCATGCTCCCAAGGCGGGGGGCGGCGTGGGAAGGTGGGGGGTGGGGGGTGAGGGAGTGGGTGTGGGTGTGTGTGCACAGGTCAGTTCCTAGTCGGGGAACTCAGATTCTGCATACTGTGTGGTGCAGCAACAACAAAATAATAATTAGTTAATTTAAAAAATTAAGACATTTTAAAAAATAATAATAGAGATAGATTTTGAATTTTAAAAAAATTAAAAGAAACTAGGAAGAACTTGAAAAAAAATTTTAAATAAAAACCAGCTCCTGAAGTGATGATAGATAATAGAAATCAAGCTGAAAATGTAACATCAAGTGATGATATGACCGGAACTGCTCATCATGAGCAGGACATCATCACATCCACCAAGTCAGTCAGGCATCTGATAGAAACAGTACATTTAGGATCAGTCCCGAGCAAGTCCAGAGGACACAAGGGGTGCCAGGGTCCACGTCACCTCCCTGCGTTGTCCTGACACTTCTCTCAGCTTTATAACTATGCGGGCGGCGGGGGAGGGCTGCTACAACTCACTGGAGAAGGCGGGGAAACACAGCTTGCTCCTGCTTCGTGGGAGGATCGGTTCCCATTGTAGTGCTGGCTGGCAGTGGACCGCTGTCAACCCTGAGGCTCTGTCAGGGGCGGCCCTAGGGACAATGTTGAGGGGAGACCCTTCCAGAAGGTCCTGTGCTGTGAGAACATATGCTCACAATGTCTGTGCACACATGCACCCACGCACACACACACACACGCACACGCACACGCCTATAAGGAAAATATCACTGTAGCCACATAGGAGAAGCTGGCTCTCTGGATCACAAAAGACAGTATCAAGACACCACCAGTGGGTGAGAGATTAGTTACAAGCCAAAGATTAGAGAGGAAACAGCCTTTGTTTCCTCTCTAATAGCCTGATGAACTCAAATATACTCAATGTCTGGAGAGTCACAAGACAGAGTGAGTTCCTTTTCTCATCTACAGAGTCAAGGGGTTGGCATGGACGAACCCCACATATGTGCCTTGTGCAACTTCAAAGCTCTGGGAAACAGTTTGAAAACCTGAGCCAATCCACCTCTTTCTTCCAAAAATGTCTCCAGTCCACCCATCTCTGGCAGGGAAGAACCGTCCGTGTTACCAACACCCCCCCAGAGAAGGGGACTGGGGCAGCTTCCCAGTTACCATGAGGCTCTACCATTTTGACACAAGTGGATATTGCTTTAAGTCTCTCCTACTGCCGGTGAATCCTCATTCTTCTTCTCCTAGTCTCAAGGGAAACAGGAAGAAGTTGCCTTCATTTCATCATGTCCTTTTACATCCCTCAGGGTATTAGAGTTAACAGTTTTTATATTCGATCGGGTTGTGATTAATGGGAATTAAAAGAGGCTGAGAATATACATATCAAGCAATTCTTATTTGCGGTGAGCTGTTCATTAAATTTCTGTTTGCCTCCCCGAGTAGATACATAGAACTGAGCAATGATAATTTTTTCTTATTATTAAAGGTTAAATTATGTCCCCCTCCAAAAAATCTGTGTTGGAGTCTGAACCCCTAGTACGTGAGAATGTGACTTTATTTGGACACAGGTAGTTAGTGAAGATGGAGTCATATAGCAGTGTAGTGGAAGGACCACATCGTACTCCAGGATGACGGGTGCCGTCCTATCCCACGTGGAGACAGAGACACACCCGGAGGAGCCGTCCGACGATGGAGGCAGAGACGGAAGTCATTCAGCTACAAGTCCAGGGACGCCAAGGAACGCGACAGCCGCCGGAAGCTAGAGGAGGCACCTGCTCGTACCTTGATTTTGAATTTCTAGGCTCCAGAACTGTGACATAATACATTTCTTTTTTAAAGCCATCTGAAGCGCAGTCCTTTGTAATGGCAGTCTTAGGAAACTAATGCGCTTGTATTAATGGTTACTCTTTGATCAAGTCTCTAGCATGTATTGATCAGAATAAAAGTGTGTCTCCACAATTGACCCATTTCTTCTCTTTTTTGAGAGACTTTGAAAACTTCTGAAATAAGAGGCTATTTTCAGGAATAGTAACCTAAGTTTCAGTTTTGGCTATATTTAATTCTAATTTATAAATCAGCACTTCTCCCAGAAAGATCTGTCCTAAATCCATCTGAAATTCAAAGAGGCACTGATTTCAGACAACTCACTACCTCCGCAGTCCTTAATAGATACACAATTCTCTCTAAGAATAGCAGAGCATTATTCTAAAATTAAAATCACCACTAAAGCTGGGTGACAGAATGCCTTTATGTGGGCCTCCACAGGCCTGGCTATGCCAGATTTAATTAAGGAGTTTTATTTGCATCAATAAATTATTATCCAAGGTAAAATAAAAGTTATTCGATTTGTTCACACTCAATTTCGTTTAGGTGTACAATTAGTGGTTTAAGTCTATTGCAAAATATTTCAGCCAAGAAATCAATTTTAGCACCTACCAAAAGCCCAACCAAGCTATAATTACAATCTTCTAAATGCTAATTGTGTACAGTTTGGGATAGGAAGTACACATATATATCATCTTACTGTTTACCACCAAAAATTATACTTGCATAAAACATGGGAAAATTATCTTTGTTATTTATGACCCTCCATAGGCTAGGGTGTTCATTTTATAGCCCTTTCTGGATCGGTCCAGGTTAATAAACTACTGTTTCCTGTGGTTGTCTGTGTACCTTTTATTCTTCTTCAGCCGTTGGAAGTTAAGGAGGGTTGAGGCACAGAAACCCATAGTGGGAGGCAGGGGGACCAGAGACCACAGTGGGAGCTGGGACCTCAGGGCTGAGCCTGGGTTTCTGGGGTCTTCTGCTACCTGGATGCTACCTGGGTGCTATCGGATGCTCACATCTGATCAGAGGACAGGCCACCAGCTGGGGGGTGAGTGACTAACGGAGGGACTGATGAGAACGAAGCTTGTTGCCAAATAGGAAACTAAACACTGTTCCAGGGAGGCTGTAAGGTGACCACTCCTGACGAAGAACCCGGATAACGTGCGACAACATTCAACAGGGCCCCGCAGCTCCTCCAGTACCACATTCTGACACCATGAATGTTTTGCATTTCACAGGGAATGGCGAAAGTCACAGCAAATACACGCTCATTTGTCTATTTATTATTAAGAGTTATTTTGTTTAGTGTTCATGTCCCACACAGTGTCTTCTTGCCTGGGACTGTGGAGGGAAGCCTCTTAATGTCTTAGCACAGAAAGAACTGCGGTCAGGACTTCCCCGGGAGTAGAGTGGTTAGGAACCTGTCTGCCAGTCCAGGGAATGATTGAACCCTGGATGGGTTCGATCCCTCGTCCAGGGAAGATCCCACATGCTGCAGAGCAACTAAGCCCGCGAAACACAGCTACTGTGGCCCATGTGCCTAGAGTCCATTCTCTGCAACAGCAGAAGCCGTGCAATGAGACGCCCTCGCACGACAATGAAGACCCAGCGCAATTAAAAATAAACAAAAATTTTAAAAAGAACTGTTCTCCTGAGCGCAGGGCTGGGGGTGTCCCTGTTCACACAGTCCAGCCTCCCTCTGGAGAAACGGATGTATGGTCTTCTGGGCCACCTTGACTCCTAAGAACACCTACGAGTCTCTCCAAGGTTCCCCGGGTGTTGAAAGACAAGCAAGGGTTGATTCAGAGAATGACGGTGGGGAAGGTGGAACAGGTGGAGGTGACGAGGCTGGAGGATGTCATCGTCCCCTGACACTGACCATGATCGGCTCGTGGAGAATGCCATGTGATGCTGGCACTAAGGCCGAGGGGAGACGGTGACAAATGTGGTGTGGCCAAAGGAAGAGTGCTGGGCAGTTAGGAAAGAGTCCTTGTAAGGAGCTGATGGAGGACCTGGGGGTGGTGAGTGTGGATTGGAGAAATCTCCAGGAGGCATCACACCTGGACCCTCCTAGGCTGAGGACCCGTGAAGAAAGGCAAACATCCGGTGGAAGCGCGGGGCAGAGTGAGATCACTGGAAAAGAGTGCCAGGCAGGAAATTTCACCTTGGTTTAAGAAAAATCATCCTAACAACTACAGCTGACAGTGATGATCTATGGAATTTTTCATCCTTGGCTGGAATTATATAAGCAACGATTGGATAGCTGTCCAAAGGAGCATCATTTGGCTCAAACAAATGGCCTCGGGTGTCTTCTGGAATCTAAGTGCCTACGCCTCCAGGAATAAGGTCTTGGCTCCCCAGTTTCATTATTCCTTGGTGTCTGCTAGAGATCTCTCCACAGTACAGTAATCCGTTTTATCTCCTATGATCCCAGGGCCACTTAGAATATCATTTCTTTGGCTAACTCCTTGGCTCTGAAAAGCAATGCCAAAACCCAAAGGAATCATGATGTGCTGTTGGTAAATCTCTATAAATTGCTGATCTATTTCTTATCTTAGTATCTCAGAGTTTGTAGACATTCAATAGAGTTTTGATGGGTGAATGGATGAATGAATGCATGAGTGCGAGCATTACTTATCTAATTTTGAAAACAGTATTCCAGGCTTCCAAGGACAGAAAAGGGGAAGAATCCAGATAATCTTTTGAATCTTTTAAAGCAGATGTAAGTTAGAAATTAATTAATAATAATTGCTCATGATTTTTAAGAAAGACTCATAGCATTTTATTTTTCACTGTTAACATAGAAAATTTCTTCAAAATGATTTTTTAGTCTATAAAAATACATGCATACATCACACTAAGTGGTGAAATATAAAAAGCATTTCCTTTACTTTTTAAAATTTTTTGGGGGGAGGGCCACATCACTTCTCACGTGAGCTCTTAGTTCCCAAACCTGTGCCCGCTGCAATAGAAAAGCAGAATCTCAACTACTGAACTCCCGGGTGTTTTTCAGTTGCTAGGTTGTGTCCAACTCTTTGTAGCTCCACTGACTGCAGCCCACCAGGCCTCCCTGTCCATCACCAACTCCCGGAGCTTACTCAAACTCATGTCCATTGAGTCGTTGGTGCCATCCAACCGTCTCATCCTCTGTCACCCCCTTCTCCTCTTGCCCTTAATCTTTTCCAACATCAGTAATTTAAAAATTAATTCATTGGCCATAAATAAATCAAACAATAAAAATAGAATAAAAAAACAAATACAGGTTTATAACCACCAAAATGATCTCTTCTTAATTTGACCTTGCTAAATCTTTTTTGACTGTCTCTGCTCTCACGACTAAAGAGCATGTAAACAGAAGCCTTGCGCTCACAGACCCTCGTGAGCTCACAGGCTGTCTGGTCAGCGGCCTCCTGGTCAATTCTGTCTGCTCTCAGGGGCAGGTTAACTTTTGGGAGCTGCACTTCCTCTCCTGTCTTTGCACAGAGCTTCCTCCTGAAGAAGCAAAGCAAACCTGCTCTTCTCGGCCATAATCTTCTCTATAATTGCTCTCATTAAAGACTCAACCTGGGCGAAGCACAGTGGATTCCTTTTAATAAAGAATTAAATCAAATTGAAGTTTTTTTTATCATGCTTCCCTGATAGCTCAGTTGGTAAAGAATCCATCTGCAATGCAGGAGACCCCAGTTCGATCCCTGGGTTGGGACGATCCCCTGGAGAAGGGATAGACTACCCACTGCAGTGTTCTTGGGCTTCCTTGTGGCTCAGCTGGTAAAGAATCTGCCTGCAAGGTGGGAGACCTGGGTTCGATCCCTGGGTTGGGAAGATCCCCTGGAGAAGGGAACATCTACCCACTCCAGTATTCTGGCCTGGAGAATTCCATGGACTGTATAGTCCACGGGGTCAGAAAGAGTCGGACATGACTGAGTGACTTTCACTTCACATATTAAATAATTATGAGCAAAAATATATGTGGGGTCAGAAAAGGCAAAAATATTAAAATAGGCATATATATATATACAAATTTATTCAAAACGGACTACTACTCAGCCATAAAAAAAGAATTTTAAAAAAGAATGTCATTTGCAGCAACATGTATGGACCCAACAGTTATCATACGAAGTGAAGTCAGAGAGAGAAACACAGATATTGTATGATATCACTTACACAAGGAATCTAAAAAATTATATAAAAGAACTCATTTACAAAACAGAAATAAACTCACGGACGTAGTAAACACACTTATGGTCATCAAAGGGGAAGGATGGGGGAGACACAAATTAGGCGTTTGTTGTTAACATACACACTCTACAATCTCTTTCGTAACAGATACGGCCAACAAGAACCTACCATACAGCACAGGGAGCTCTACTCGGCATTTTGTAATAAGCTGTAATGGAGAAGAATATGAAAAAGAAAGGATTACATCTAGATACAGATATATACGTATAACCGAAGCCTGGCGTGCAGCAGTCCACGGGGTCGCAAAGAGTCGGACACGACTGAGCGACCGAACAACAATAACTGAATCACTTAGCTGTACACCTGAAATAAAGAAACATTGTAAATCAACTATATTGTGATAAAAAATGAAAACTCAAAATAAAGACAAGTCTGACCTATTAAAAAGAAGAAAATAGTCACATCGATTGAGCAGTCCGACTGACAGGTTCGGTCGTCCAAGAGCTCCCTGGGGATGTCTGGCACCTTCAACACAGGTGTCAACACAAGAAAAGTAAAATGCGACTTGAAACCAGTGTAACCAAGGTGAGAGATGCAACTGAACGGAGGGAACATCAGGCTTCGCTGGTGGCTCAGATGGTAAAGACTCTGCCTGCAACACAGGAGACCTGGGTGCGATCCCTGCATCAGAAAGATCCCCCGGAGAAGGGAATGGGTGCCCACGCCAGTATTCTTGACTGGGAAATCCCATGAACAGAGGAGCCTGGCAGGCTGCAGTCCCTGAGGTCAAAAAGGTTTGAACACGACTGAGCGACTATCTACTATAATTTCATGATTAATATTCCCACACGTTTAAACAAGGTATGTATGACATGAAATATGACTTCAGTTTCTTCTCTGCCATTCTGCAAGGCTGAACTAAGTCAAGACAGGTTTTTGACTTTATAGCATAACCTGTACAATGGAAAGAAAAGGGAAGTTTATTTAGCACCAATCCAAAGCCAAAAATTGTGCTTCTAATTTCACATCGCCCTCCCAACAACCAAGTAAGTATTATTCTCCCATTTTATCTATTGTTCTGTTTATCTATTGCTGAATAAACTACTCTAAAACTTAGTAGCTTAAACCGACAGTTTATTATTCTTACACCTCGCCCTTCTGTACGTCATAAACTTGGGTCACAAAAGGCAAAGACCGACAGTCTGTGCTCCGGGACCTCAGTGGGAACGACTCAAAGGCAGGGGGCTGTTTGGGCCTCTCTCTCTGTCCCCCCATCCAGCCCCTTCACGGGGTGGGGAGGCTTCCTCCCAACATGACGACCTCAGGCCAGGAGAGTCCCTATGAAGGGCTTGGGGCGCCAAGAGATGAGGCAGCTGCTCCCGCACCTCTTAGGGCCAGGCTCGGGCCAGCAGAGGACCACCACCCCTGGCCAGGTCGCCCTAGGGCCAGCCCATGTTGAGACAAAGGAAGAGAGAGGTGCCTTGCAAGGACCCACGGGCCTGTGGTCCATCCCCAGATGAAGAGGCGCTCGGCAGCGGGAGGCAGCAGAGCCAGGACTCAAACTGGACTTGACCAGTTATCATCCCCCAAGGACCACTCATGACCCCATCTGCGCTCATGGGCTCAAGGGTGTCCTTCAAGGTGACCTCTACTGCCATGTCTTTTCAGTCTCAGCGACTCGTCCAGGCTCCAGACCTCTGTCTCCAAACATGAACCGCACGTATCCATTCAAACACCGCAGCAAAACTCAGACTCAAGTTTTTGTTGTTCACTGGCTCAGTCACATCTGACTCTTTGCGACCCCATGGAAAGCAGCACGCCAGGCTTCCCTGTCCTTCACTATGTCCTGGCGTTTGCTCAAACTCGTGTCCTTTGAGTCAGTGATGCCATCCCACCATCTCATCCTCTGTCGTCCCCTTCTCCTCCTGCCTTCAATCTTTCCCAGAATCAGGGTCTTTTCTAATGAGTCAGCTCTTCACATCAGGTGGCCAAAGTATTGGAGTTTCAGCTTCAACATTAGTCCTTCCAGTGAATATTCAGAGGTGATCTCCTTTAGGAGGGACTGGTTGGATCTCCTTGCAGTCCAAGGGACTCTCAGGAGCCTTCTCCAACACCACAGTTCAAAAGCATCAATTCTCCAGTGCTCAGCCTTCTTTATGGTCCAACTCTCCCATCCGTACATGACTACTAAAAAACCATATCTTTGACTAGATGAACCTTTGTCAGCAAAATGAGGTTTCAGACTCAGCAGCAGACATGAATTCTGGCCCCATCACGGGTCCCCTCCATCCCAAAGCAGCAGCCCCTGGTGTCCCCCAGGTCTGGCTGGCTCAGCACCTCGTGGGGACTCTGTCCCTGCTGTCAATCTTCCCTGGGTCCGCTGTCAGTCACCCTTCAAGGCTGGGGGAGGACCTTGCCCACTGGCCTCTCCAGTCTCCCTCCCGACCCTGGGCTCACCCCACCCCTGCCACACGGCCCTGCTACTCCTCCAAGAGCACCTGCCCTGAGCCCTGCCTTCGGGTCTCTGCCCAGACAGCATCTCCGCAGAGCGCCTGCCCCCCGAGAAGAGCACCTCCGCCCCACCCCAGCTTGCGTCACCCACTCCATCCTTCACTTCCTGACGTGCCAATATCTGTTTATTTGCTTCTTTACTTGCTGCCCCTGGCTTTGGCTGGAACAGCGCTGTTCAGTAGAACTACAACGTGAGCCTCATACGTAATCTTCCAGTTAATAGTCGCCACACGTCAAAGGGCAGAAGGAAGCAGGTGAGATCAACTTCAGTGATATATTTTATCGAGCCCAAGACACCCAGAATGTTATCGTTTCAACACGTAACCAATAGGGAAAAGTATTCATGAAGTCCTTTCCATTTTTGGTCTCTGGTGCATTGACAGCGCTTCTCGCGGCGATGACCAACGTGTTAAGGGCTCCACAGCCACATGAGGGCGGTTGGAGGATATAAATACCACGGAGGCAATGCCTTCTTCTCCCGCTCACCTCCCACGTGTCAGCCTGGAACAGGGTCTAGCACTTTGCATGCATTTGTTGATGGCCTGCGCGGATGTGGGTGTGGGTACGATAGACGACACATGTCACTTGCTTTTGATCTTCCTGCTCTCTCACCTGCCTGGTTCCTCCTTACCTTGAATATGGCACCTGTCAGCCCCCGCAGGTGTGGCCAGCAGCTACTCTTTTCCAGCCTTGGATGCTCTAGCCTGATAAGCAGTTCCAGAGGCCGAGAGAAAGAGGCTCTGAAAGTCACAGAGCTGACAGCCAACCTCCTGGGAAACTGCAGGCAAGTTTTAAGACACCTGTGATCATTTTCCTCTCTGTAAAATGGGGTTTATCCATAACTCTAGCCCCAGCCACTGTAAGAATAAAAATAAAGCAACATGACTAAAACAATTTTTTTTTAAAATGGGCAAAGGGCTAGAATAAACATTTCTCCAAAGAAGATATGACAATAACCAGCAAGTACAAGAGAAGATGCTCGACGTCACTCATCATCAGGAAAATGCAAATCAAGATCACCATGAGTTACCACTCACATCCACCAGGATGGCTATTATCAGAAAAGACAGAAAGTAGCAGGCGTTGGTGAGGATGTTCAGAGGGTAAACCCGTGGGCAGTGGTGGCAGGAATGCAAAATGGTGCAGGCTGTGGGAAATGGTACAGCAGTCCTTCAAAAAATTAAAACAGAGTCACCATAGGATTCAACAATTTCCCTTCTGGGTATAGACACAAAGGAAGTAAAAGTAGGGATCTGACCTGTTGTATACCTGTGTTTAAAGCAGCATTATTCAATAGCCAAAAGGTGGAAAGAACCCGCTGATGATGGATAAACAAAACGTGGTCTATGTGTACTATGGTACATTGCTCAGTTTTGAAAATTCTGGAACATGCTACAAAGTGGATGAAACCAAAGACATGCTTAGTGCAGTAGGCCAATCAGTAAAAGGCCAATATTACGTGAGTTGCCTAGACAGTCAAGCTCATAGAGGCAGAAAGAACAGTTGTTGCCTGGGCTGGGATTGGGGGAACAGGAGCGAAGTGCTGAATGCGGACTGGGTTTCAGTTCGAGAGGACAAATATTTGCGGATGGATGGTGGCGATGGTTGCAGAACAATAAGGATGTGCTCAAAGGCGCAGATGTGTACGCTTAAAAAGGATTAAGATGGAAGACATTATGTCTACTTTATCACAACAACAAAAAGTAAAGCAGTGTCAGTGAAAGTGCTCTGTTGGGTGTAACACTTACACAAACTTCAGGCGGCAGTATCCCTAATGGTCCACCACCCCGCTGCTCACCCACGCTCCCGGGCATCTCTGAGATCCCAGTAACTGTCGCTAAAGCGATGCGGTGAGCCCCCGCCCCGCATGGAAGCACTGCCTCCTCTGCAGACGCCCCTCTGCAGACGCGTGGAGCGGGCCCTCTTCCTTGAATACGTCTTTTAAACTATGCCAGTCTGAGCAGTGTTCACGTGACAGAACGTGGAGCGGGATGCAGAACGCACAGTAGAGACGCGTGTGCGTGCTGTGGCTTCACGGGTTTGTGTTTAGAACACAACGATGCTATTTTTAAAGCCGGCAAGCGCTGGTTCCACCTGCTGGTTTCTTTGGGCCACCCGGTCTGTGTGCGCCTTCTCTACCTGCTTTGGAGTCAGCCTCCGCGAGCTGTTCGTCCCCCGACCGGCTGCACGCGGCGGATGCGGTGAGAACAGAACCCACAGCACGTAGCCCGGGGGGCCCGAAATCCGCGCCCCCTCCTCCCCGCCGTGGACGCAGGAGCTGAGCGAAGCAATAAGGCCTAATAACCTCCCCCGTCCTCCTAATTGCTTTCTTCTCCTGACAAAGAACCGCACCAGCAGCTCGGGCAGCCCTCAGGGAAATCTGGGCTTGTTATGAGGCTGGTGGGCAATCCTTTCATCACGGTGAAACGCTGGCAGTTTGTGTCAACAAATCCAATTTCAGTCAATCAATAGACAACCCGCCTCCCGGCTCCGTCCTCCCTGCTGGCGGGGCTGACTTAGGCAATCCCCCGCTCCTTCCACCCCTGCCCCGGGGGCCCCGCCGGCAGCCCGCCGCGGGCACGGATGGTCCAATCCGTCAGGGGCGCAGCCGAGTGCCAGCGTCACGCAGGCGGACCCGGTACCAGCTCGGGCTCTGCCACTGCTGGCCGCCCGGCCTCGGACGAGTCTTCACCTCTCTGAAGGCTTGTTTCTAAAGTGAGATGGTGACAGGGCGGGACAGTGGGGAGAGGAAGTGTTACGATGCGCGCGAGCCGTCTCCGGCCTGCAGTAAGGAAAAAGCCAGAGAGGCCTTGACGATCTGCCAGGCCTTTAGCCAAACAGGGCAATAAATGGGAGCTACTGAGGGCGTCACAGCTGTCGCCAGCAGCCTCACCACCGTCGCTGTCACCGTGAGGACTGGACGGAGAACGCTCGGGAGCCAGCCCATGTGGCTCTCCTCCAGCTGCCCGTCAGCGAAGGTTCACTCTGCAAAGATGTTCAGGGCGCCGTCCGTGTTTGCAAGAAGAAACAGCCAGCCTGCCGTGTTCTCATCAGGGGCCTGGTGTCTGCAGCTACAGGGGCCGTAAGGCGGCTGTCCCATCACACGGCAGAACAGCCGGCAGGAACCTGGTCCAGAGAGCAGGCCCAGCGGGGCCCAGGGGGGGCGCCCCAAGATCTCTGCGTCTTCCCTGGGGAGCTGGAGGGAACAAAGGCCTCCCCACGAGGAGCCCTCCCCCTGTAGGGGAGGCCCCAGATTTTTTAGGTCTCTGGGGACTAGAGGTCCTTGCTGGGCAACAAAGAGTTAATCCCACTCTGTTTCATTTCATACCAGGCGGGGTGGCTGTCACACCTCCTGGACTGGGGATGACACGCCATTGCCTGAGTCCATGAATTCCCGAGATGAGAAGCCTTCAGAACGGGGTGCAGGGATGGGAACCACCTAATTGAGCAGCCTGGGGCTTCCCAGAAGGTCCAGGAGCCTGTCATCTCCAACTAACTGGGGAAATGGACGTCCCTCCAGCAGGAAACGGTTAGAACAAGTAGCTGGACTGCATCTTGCTGGTGCTGCTGCCGCCACCATTGTGTTTAATTGGGGAGGGAGAGAGAGTAACTAGAGGCGAGGTTTTCAGCCACAGGATACCCTGATATTGACAGACTTCCTGCCCCGAGGCAGGCATGGTGAGAGGCCCTTCTGCATGGATTACTTCCTTTTATGCATCACAGTCACCCCGCAAGGCAGGTATATTTACCTCTTCTTTTGTTAAATGAGGATGCTGAGGACCAGATGTCACCAGAGAGCTCAGGGACCTGGCTCAGAGCAGGTACCCAGTAACAAGAGAGTGACCGGGGCTTGCCCGGGTCACAGCCGGCAGGGACAGTCAACTGCAGGCTCCAAAGTTCCAAGCTGCTCCTGATCGCGTTCTGTTCTTTCCCGACACGATTGTTCCTGGCAGGGAGGACTTCACCGGGAATGGGTTTTGGCTCCTGGGAAACAGTTCCGGGTGGGGAAAAAAAGCTTTTTGTAGGGAAATCTGCCTTTAGAAGGGCAGCCAGGCTGCTTCATGCAGCCCGAGGGCAGGTCCCACTGAACAGGACAGCAGTCCTGAATATTGGTAGGCAAGAGTCAAAGATACTGAATGAAAGACCTCATGCCAGTACAATGTGTTATGTTTGCTATGACATTGAACTTTTCTCATGTGACAGGGAGTCCTCAAAATGTCTGATTCTTTTTTTAAAAGTTTCATTATATTGACAGTGAAAAATAAAAATAAAAAAAGAAGAGACTTCCCTGGATGTCCAGGGGTTAAGAATCTGCACTTTCACTGCAGGGGGCATGGGTTCAATCTTTGGTTAGGGACTAAGATCCCACATGCTGCAAGGTGCAGCCAAGATAATAAATAAATGAATAAAGATATTGGGGCAATTGGCTATATTCATCATAAATCCCTACTTTAGTACATTTCAAAAATAAGTCTCATACAGATAGAAACAAAATCAAAACTAGGGAAGTATTAAAGAAAAAAAGAAAAGAGAAAAATCACAGAGCCATGTATGATGGGGAAAATTTGAGACAGGCACACATGGACGGAATATTCACAGCTTCTAAAAATTTAATTGCTGGAGAGAAACGGACATAGAAATCTGGGTTTCCAAGCAGAATGCCCCTTGAGTTCCAAACGAGCATGTGAAACTACCTCGGAAGCCCTCAGTGACACCCCCCAATCACACACAACTCGGCACGCCTGAAATCAGACGTGCTGTTGGCCATGCCCACCTCGGAGCACGTCGCCTGCAGCCTCCTCTTAGGCTGGTGCGTCATCGTCCCCACAGCCTCTCCAACTGGACCCGTGGAATTTATGCCAGACTCCCCCTCCCTGGTTTAGCAGGTCAAATCGCTGCTATGTTGTCTTCGTACCACCATCACCGCCCCTGGCATCTCTTTATTCCTCTGTGCCAGCTTCTAAACCAACCTCCTTGACTGCAGGCTCACCCTCCTCTACCCATCTGTGGGTCCTGGGCGACCTCTCCAAAGCCCAAACTTGACCATGGCACGCCCCTCCTTACCACAGTCCATCACCCACCAGCACTGAAGAATCTGGAGCCTCAGCTCCTTGCACAGTATGAGAACTTGCCTGATCACCAGAGATGGACAACCCGGACCTGCCTCCTGAGTCCTCACGGTCTCAGTAAAGAAGCAACACTGTGAGGGTTTATCCTGTTGTCAGCTTGGCTAGGTCCGGCGTGTTGGTTTGCTCAGGCTGTCATACAAAGTACCCCAGGCTGGCCAGCTTCTGGAGGCTGGAGTCCAAGGTCAGGGTGGCCGCAGGACTGGCTTCTCCTGAGGCCCCTCTCCAAGGGGAGCAGACAGCCCCCTTCTGGCTGTGTCCCCACATGCTCACCCCTTTGGACACCTGCTGTCCCTCTGCATGTCCTGATCCTGATCTCCCCTTCTCCTAAGGACATCAGTCAGACTGGATCAGGATGCATCCTAGCAAGCTAATTTTAACTTCATTACCTCTTTGAAGATACTATCATCAAATGCCATCATATTCTGAGGTACAGAGGGCTAAGAGTTCAATGTAAGAGTTTAGAGGTGACACAATTCAGCCCATAAATGCCATGGTACCCACTTTGGGGTCAAACAACACACTGGACACTGTTGTGAAGGTATTTTTTAGATGCTGATAAAATTTAAACCAGTGGGCTTTGAGCAAAACATAATAACCTCCATTACGTGGGTGGACCTCGTCTAATCAGTTGAGAGCTATAGGAGAAAAGATTGAGTGCGGTGCCCTGCAGACACGGGATTTCTGCCTCCAGACTGGCTTTGGACTTGAGCTGCAGTGTCAACTGTTTCCTAGATCTGCAGATTTCAGATTTTTCAGTCTTCACAATTGTGTGAGATAATTCTTTAAAACAAATCTCTCTTTACAGATACATACATACCCTATTAGTTCTGTTTCTCTGGAGAGCCCTGATTAACACAATTATAAACTCCAAAAGTTACCCAATAACATATAAAAACATTTGTCCAGAAGAGGCAATCCGGGACGGATACCTGGTTTCCAAGATCATCAGGGACCAGGCTTCTTTCATCTTACTATTCCCTAATCCTAGTATGCTACCTCATGGGTCAAGCTGGCTGCTTGAGCTCCAGATATGACATCTCCATTCTAGCCAGCCAGAAAGTGGAAGGTACGTAACAGGGCACACTTCCCTTTAAGATACTTTCTTGAAGCTGAAGCTGAACTTCCTATTGGCCAGAGCTCACTCATATCTAGCTGTAAGGGAACTGTCTTTATTCCAGAATACGTGTGCCCAGCTAAAATCAGGAGGTGTTGTCTAACGGTAGAAAGCAGGGATGGATGTTGCCCTGCACCACAATACCACATCTGCAACAAGTGCCAAATGATGGGTGCCAACACGAAGGAGTTGCTGAGAAATTAGGAGGAGCTTAATGTCAACCTGGGCTGCATGGTGGAAAGGGCTACCTTTGAAGGAAGGGTTAATCCGCTCAAGGAAGAAAACCTCGCGGCACCCTAGGCCCAGGGTGAACGTGAAAAACCACCATGATAGCATGACAACCCAGGCGTCTGTGATGTGAGTCCAGGGCTGGAAGGCAGGCTCTCTCTGCAACTGGCTTGCAAGCGGCAGCTGCCAGCTGACGACGGCCAGGCTGACAGGCTATGGGGGCCCACGGCCAAGGGCATCGCGACCTTTCCAGCACCCCTGGTCCTCGCTGAAGCTGGGGCTGAGAGGCGGGGCCAGGAAGCTGCAGCCATCTCCTCAGGCCCAGCCAGCCAATGAGCGGCCTCGCTGATGCTGTAATGCTCCAGCTCGGCATTTCATTGGCCGGCTGTCTTTCTGGGCTCAAACTAATTCTTTTTTTTTTTTTTTTTCTTTAGAAATTGAAAGTGGGCATAAACAAAATTACAGAGGAGAGGGGCTGACGTGAGCCCAGATGGGTGGACGGAGTGCAGTGCTGTTTGTGAGGACAGAAGGCTGTTCCCAGGCACTTGCTTGACTTCTGGGTCAGGGGAGGGATTGCTCTCATGGTTTTGGTTTTCTAGTTTTACAATTCACATTTCTTACTGTAGCATCGCTCGGAGCTTTTAATACACCAAAAGGCGCTGTGAAGCTTCACAGGGATATGGCTTTCTCACGCTTGGATGGTCTCAGAACCTTTTATTCCCAGAGCATGGGGACTCAGCAGTTCCACAGATACGCTCTAGAAAACGCTCCTACCGGGACGGGTCACTCCAGAAATCCAGCTTGTCAGGCACGCTCCAGGGTCCCCTCATATGCACTTGAGGTCTACTTATCAGGCTCTGGTTAATTGAGGGTTGTGACGTCACAGGAAATCAGCAGCTGCCCTGGTTACCCGTGGTCCCAGCTGGAGGGGGGGAAGCCTCACTCTGCCTCCCAGCCTGCTCTTTATGCCCTGATTTGGATCCCAGGTGCCCAGGATCCCAGTCAACCCGCAGGGACCGAGGCCCTTCTCAGCACCAGCATCCTTGGGTGGAAAGATAGGTTCTGCCTTCAAAGTGTCTCAGGTGAGAAGACCCGAAGCAGAGAACTAAGCAGGTCCCTGCAGTACAGCCTTCAGGATACAAGGGTGTAAGTCATACCAGGTACGGTGGCCGCTCGAGAGAAGGGAGCGACTTCGCTCTGGGGGTGGGGTGGGGGAGGGGGGCACCAAGGAGGAAGGCAGGAGAAGCTGGAGACCCAAGTCGGCCCTTGAGCCTGTCAGATGAAATCCATACACTGCCCAGGAGCCTCTAAAGTGTTTTCATCCCAGGGAAGCAGGTCTGGAGTCTGAGAATCAGGCTGTGGGAAAAGGACCTGCCTCACCCTCGCCCTGAGAGTTACTGATGCCAGAGTCTGGGCAGAGGGTCAGCAAAGTCCAGGCTGCTGCAGGTGCCCCGGCCAGGCCCACCCCCGGCCTCCAGCCTGCAGCTCCTACTTGCTGTCACAGAGGGAGTTTCGGTCAGGCGATGGCCACGTGGTCAGAGGCCCCCAGCCCCCCAGCCCCAAGCTGGGTTAAGCATATCGCACTGTGGGGGAGAAGGGTACGGGCGTGGGAGTTGCTAGTGTGTTGGGTATCCCTGCAGCTGTGGTCGGGACTGAAGCGGTCAGAGAAGGTGGAATGCAGATGGGGCCACGACAAGGAGAAGGGGGAGAGAGAGGAGGAAATGGGGAGAGGGCAGCTGGCCCAGGGCCAGGGAGTGCCCTGTGATCGGGGGCGGGGTGGGCTTACATCACATTCCCAGCTCCCCCTCACCATCTGTGTGACCTTGGACGTCATCTCTGCTCCTGATCAGCTCATTTACCTGCAAGAGGAGGTGGAGAGGCTAGCAGTGATCCCAGCGCCCCTCCTCCTCAGAGTCACAGCATCCTCTTTTCTGGATGGTCCCTCACCAACTGCGGCCACTGACCAGGAGTGGGCAGACGGGTACAGATGGCACGGCAGTGCTGGCAGAGTCAGGGGGGGTGACTCCAGAGGGATGCAGCTGCCCACCCTCCCTCCGGCTGTCCGCCTGCTATCTGCTGAGCCCCTAGGACCCAGGGAATAATGGAATGGCCTCCTCCGATGCCCAAATGGTCCTGCAGCAGCTTCTGCAGGTGCCCCCCCACCATCCTCTGCTGGCAGCTGTGAGTTCAGAGGGAAAATGAGCTCCCTGCCCTCAAGGTGAAGCCAGGCTGCAGAGTCAGCCCAGGACAGTGGCCGGCTGGTCCTCCAGGCCTGGGCAGGTCCAGAGGAAACCTGGATCGTTCCTCTGCCCCACGGAATCTGAGTAGAAGCAATAGGAGCATCCTCTGCTCCTCATGATATGGTGCCCTTTCCAGGAGTTGTTTCCAAACTGGAAGAAGAATCCTTAGCTAAGAATCCTTTCTTTACATGCAGTCTTATGCAGAAGTGTAAGCAACACATTATTCAATAATTCTTTATTGAAATAAGTACACCTTAAGTGCAGTGTTGAGAATGGGGTCCCCATTGAGGTCACAAACAGACTTGCTCCCTGCCACAGAAGCTCCCCGGGTGACTGGTGGTACAGCCGTGTATGCACCTGTTCTGTGGTCCTTAGTGAACAGAGCTCCACGTTTGGGGGCAATCAGGAGTTCATAAGCAAGGGCAGAGCCAGTCAAAGCCAAGGAGACTGTACATTGGGCCAGAAGAGATAGGAAGGGCTCCATGTGGTCAGCGTAGCGCTGAGACACCCCCCTGGGCAGACAGTGTGATCTGAGCACAGATCTTGGGAAATTCCTGTTCTTCGATCCAGCGGCTCCCCGTCCACAATGTGATAGACTTGCTGAGAAAAGCAAGTCTAACTCAACTGACAGAGGCCCTTTCTGCCGATTCAGATTTCATTTTCAGAGAACCTGGCTGCCTGTGGGCTGAGCCCGGCTCTCAAAACCCTTTAAAGGCCAAGTGTGTGCTGATGAGATGCCGTGAACTTCTCTGAGTCCCCGCACGACTCAGGGATTCTATTTCACACCAAAGTCTGCGTCTGTGATGTTTTGATTTATGAATGTGAAAACTGAGGTGCAGGTGAATACTGATGTACCCCAAGACCCCTCTCGGCTACTTAATTCAACAGGGCCTAGGATTCTGGAGATTCTGACGCTCCAGGTTACCTGAGATCTCAAGTGGTTCCCCAGAAGCTGACCTGAGATGAGGAGGGTGTGACGGTGACCCATCGGGCGGGGGAAGGGGAAGCATGAAACGGAGATGGAGGCGGGTGAAGGTGCAGACAGCAAGGCCCTGGGCTGGCAGCTGACCAGCTCATCCACCTGAGGGATGGGGACCAGGAGCCCTCCACCTGCCTGTCGGGAGCAAAGGGCTGTCTCAGGTGGAGGAGCATCCCAGGTGTTTCCTGCTCTCCAGACACCCGTCGTGTCCTTGACCATGCTCTATACCTCAGAAAGATAGAAGCCACCAGATCTCACCATTCCATCAGCAGTGGGGTCTGTTCTTTCGACACCCCAAGCCAGCCTTTAAGGGTCATCATCTCCTAGAACCGGCTCCCTGGGGTAATGACAGTGACCATCCGTGAACCATCACGGGCCACTGTTACTCTGGAGATGACCACGTTTTCAGTAACTGCGCTACGGATAACAGCAACGACAAGGTCAGCAGTGTGGCTGGGCCGGCCTGATGCCCACCGCATGGATTTTCTCTTCCTGGCACACAGCAGTTTTCTATTCCAGCTCCCTTGGCTCTTGGAAGGTCCTAGTTCGCCACGAGGAATTTGTGTCTGGATCTAGATAGTGAAAGCAGATATGATGTTCTCTTTGATACCTTCAGGCTTCCCTGATAGCTCAGCTGGTAAAGAATCCACCTGCAAGGCAGGAGACCCCAGTTCCATTCCTGGGTCGGGAAGATCCACTAGAG
Organism: Cervus canadensis; assembly: GCF_019320065.1. Taxonomy (NCBI): domain Eukaryota; kingdom Metazoa; phylum Chordata; class Mammalia; order Artiodactyla; family Cervidae; genus Cervus; species Cervus canadensis. The sequence goes on along the minus strand of NC_057413.1, from coordinate 3,138,497 downwards.
AAGGGTTAGGCTACCCACTCCAGTATTTGCGGGCTTCCCTTGTGGCTCAGCTGGTAAAGAATCCACCTGCAATGCGGGAGACCTGGGTTTGACCCCTGGGTTGGGAAGATCCTCTGGATACCTTCAAGGCCGCCTGTTGAAGATCCTGATGCCACAGAATGGAAGGCCCCAAGGGGATCCTGGAGTGCTTGGGTCGTGGGAGAGCTGGGTGACCAGAATCATCTATGTTGGACTCTGTGTTGGTGAGAAACAAACGTTTATTAAGGAGTGGTGGTGGTGTTTTAGTCGCTAAGTCGTGACTGACTCTTGCTACCCCGTGGACTGTAGCCCGCCAGGCTCCTCTGTCCAAGGGATTTTCCAGGCAAGAATACTGGAGTGGTTTGCCATTTCCTTCTCTAAGGGATCTTCCCAGCCCAGGGATTGAATCTGCATCTCCTTCATTGCAGGCGGTCTCCTGCATTGCAGGCATGGGGATGTTCAGTTTGTTAGCGGTTAGCTTGCTCGCTTACGATGAACAGTGACGACCACAGAAGCCGCAGCCTGTTGGGTAGTTATCACTATTTTCATTTTGTAGGTGAGAAAATTGAGGCTGAAAATGGTTCGGCAGTTAGCAAATGGCAGAGCTGGGACTCAAGTCTGTTTTTAGGCCCTCTCCTGGGCTCATTGTTATGTAAAGCTTAGTGTGGACTTTGATGCCTTCCCACTTGTAGGCATTGATGGGACAGAGGGGAGAAGGATTCCCTGGGTCCCTTGGGTGGAATCTGGGTTGGGGAGGGAGGACACAGAACAGGGAGGGCCCCTGGCATCAGAAGCTGAGTTTTGGGCACTCCACAACTTTGCTAAGGGCTTCCCCCACCCGCTCATGTTGGGTCTGGTCCCCAGTGTTCTCACTCTGATAAAGCTCTTTCTTCATTATACACTGGGCTTCCCTGGTAGCTCAGTTGGTAAAGAATCTGCCTGCAATGCAGGAGACCCTGGTTCAATTCTTGGGTCGGGAAGATCCCCTGGAGAAGGGAAAGGCTACCCACTCCAGTATTCTGCTCTGGAGAATTTCATGGACTGTATAGAGTTGGACACGAATGACTGCACTCATTTGTCTCTTGTGACTCCAGTGCCTACTTGCTCCTGAAAAGAAGAAATGAGGTGCTCAAAGGGGCAAACCCTGAATCCCCAAGCCTGTGCCCTCAACTGCAGTCAGAGGAAGCAGGAACCTCTTGTTCTGCATGGACACCTTGGTGGCCTTCTATTCTGCCTTAGTAACAGAATCTGACCTTGTTCATCCTCATCCAAGTCCTCTGGGGAAATCTAGGCCATCGCCTTAGGGGTGAGAGTCCATGGGCTTGGCTGGAAGGCCAGTGTGTTGGAAGGATCTGTCCCGACAAATGACTGGTTTAGGCTTGGGTGTGGGGTGCCGTTTTGACCAATGGACCTAAGCAGGAAATCCGCAGAGGAAGCCTTTGGGCTTGGAGTCTGTGTATTGTTCCTAAAATCAAAGCAGTCTTCTTGGGTCCATCAGGAGGATGATTGATGAGGATAATCCAAAATATTTTGGATGTCAGAGTAGAAAGATGGAAGTAACCTGGGTCCTTGAGACATTGGTGAGCTGGTGAATTAACCAACCCCAGAGCGGCTGTCTGGACTCACTATGTGAGATGATAAACCACTTTGCTGTTGAGATCACGGTGAATCAGGGTTTCTGTTACTTGCACACGTCTGCATCTCAATGGAGTCAGCTGATGTCCTGTCATAGACTTCATCCAGAAGAGTACATGTGGGCTTCTAACTCTCAGCCTCTGGCTCAGCTGGCTTTGGGATAGATTCTTAGCTTACACGCCCAACCCTTATCTGTAATGAACGCCTGCCCATTTCTTTCACTCGGGAGTCCACCTGTCTTAGCCCCCACCTGGTAAACAGAGTCTCTGCTGAATTACAACACGACAGACCCTCAAGTCCCCACCTGGTCACCCAGCCGTCCACTCCTGTGGTTGTGAGCAGAAGGATGTTGAAAACGTGAGTCCTGACAATGCTGTGTACACAGACGGTGAATGTTTTCTTGGGTTTCCATAGGTAAGTAACAGGAAGGAAAAGAAAATAGGCTCATTTTTTCTAACATTGATTAATTCACACAAGGTCACATTTTACACCATTTTAATTAACTTTCACTGAGTTGATGTTCAAAATGGGGAAAAGGGTTTATTAAAATAAGTGATGAGAACCCTAGGTATAACAGCATGGGGTATTTAAATAGGATAGGAAATTGGAAATCTTTCCCTCCTGCTCTGATGCAGGGAGGGGTTTTGTGAACTCCTAACTTTTCTCAAATATATCCCCTTTGCAAATGTTGGAAATAAACAGACTTCCAGGCAGCGGCTCCTCTAGGAAGCCCTTCCCAGGGTTTCTCGTCCCTGATGGTCCCCTCCCCAGCCACTGGGTAGGACTCCTTCCTTGTTAACACCCCGCAAGCCTCTGTCTTACAACCGCTACGTTATCCTGACATTAATTGTTTACTTTTCTATTTCTCCCACAATAGTGTGAGATTTTTGAGGGTAAAACTTTGTCTTCTAGCAGGATACTGGGCATAGCGTAGGTGCTCAGTATAGGTTTATAAATGAAATGAATGGAAGAAATGAATGAAAACTAAGGAAAATTTTCCTGGCCTTCGTTTCAGTTCAAGAAAGGACCAACGTGTCTATTCTGCACTGTGTAAAACGGACATGAAAGGGGTAAGTCCATTCACGTCGTGTCCAGAGGCTGCGGGATCTGCTGCGCCTGCAGGGGGACTGGCGGCCGTTCTCTGACGTGGGGCCTCAGGGCGAGTGTGGGTCCGTGTGCTTCACACCTAGAAATACAGGAGCGGGGCCTTAGAGCTGCCCAGTGGCACACCTGTGCTAGTCTGGACCGGGGAGGGGCGTGGTTTCTGCCAGGGGTATTTTTGTTCCATGTTTTGGTTCCTCAGTTTGTCCCCAAATTAAGCAAAAGCATTTCTCTTGGCTGGGCTGACACTGATTCTCCAGGCACCCGCCCATCTGACTCAGGAGGCCTCCACCGCTCGGCATTTCTCAGATGATGCTTCACCCCAGGAGTTCTTGTTGAGCCTGTCCCACCGCAGGACTTCACATCCTCCTTGGTCGCCCCACTGTGTCCTTTTCCTCTGTCCACTAGCCCACTGTCCTCTTCATTCCAGTCCCCAATGGGATGACCATGCTTTGCCCACTTGGCAAACTGGCATGAAATGAACTGGAGGAAAAAGAGACTGTCTTATGCTTCAAGAGAAGGCTTTGTAGCGGGAAAGTTTGAGGCTGAATTTCCCCACGCGTAGACTGACCTCCCTGCTGAGATTTGTAAGTACTTGTGTGACTGATTTCTGAGAAAATCTCATATTCAGATTCCTGAATGTAGAGTCAAACACTACTCATACCACAAAAGACTTCTCCTGTTTTCAAAAGAATTGTTCTCATAGCACTCTTACAAATCAATAATAGAACAGACAGCCAAACAAAAATGAACAAAACATTTGATCAAGCTTTTCCCTTAAAAGTTTATCTAGTGACTGATAGCATAGAAAAGTATGCTCCATTGCATTAGTCATCATGCAAATACAAATTAAAAACATAATCTAATACCAACAGACACCCACCAGCATGACTAAAATGAAAGACACTGGGAATAGCAAGTGTTGACGGAGATACAGAGCAACTGAAATTCCCAGTCACTGCTCGTGAGATGGGGAATTGGTGCAACCTCTACAGAAAACTGACAGTATTTTTAAAACTGAAAATATGCATAACCTCTGACTCAGAGATTCCACCCAACAGAAATGCACGTATATATCCACTAACACATGTATTAGGATGTGCTGACAAGCATTATTTGTTGTAGAATAAATCTGGTCATTATACAAATGCCAATCAGTGGTTGATACACAGTGATATAATTGCAAGATGGAGTATTCTACAGCAACAAAAATTAAGCCACAACCAGCTGCAACATGGATGAGATTTACAAACACAAGGCAAGCCAAAGAAGACAGACAAAAAGAGTATACATTATACAAATCCCTCTAAATAAAGTGAAACCTGGCCACATTAACCTATGTTCCTAGAAGTCAGGACAGAGTGAATAAGGGGATAAGTGAATAGAGGGTCCATAGGGAGGGGTCTTTGTAGGTGTGTTCAGTTTGTGATATATGAACTTTTAAGAATGTATATGTGTGTGCTCAGTCACGTCTGACTCTCTGTGACCCCACGGACTGTAGCCCGCCAGGCTCTTCTGTCCGTGGGATACTCCAGGCAAGAATTCTGGAGTGGGTTGTCATTTCCTTCCCCAGGGGATGTTCCCAACTCTCTTGAACCCAAATCTCTTGGCAGGTGGATTCTTTACCACTGCACCACTTGGGAAGTGCTTTATTAAACTTTAATAAAAACCCTGTCCCCGCAGGACAGGGAATGAGCTCGGATTCAGGGAGCACTTCTGTTTCGGGGCCTTGGATCCTGTACTTCTCGTGTCATCCATGATACAAGATGGCATGTCCTTGGCATGTCCTCCGTCTGGGTTTCACTCTCCTTCCTCTCCGCCGCATGCCTTCCTCAACGCCCAGCTGACCAGAAGATTCTTCAGAAGACAACAGTGCTGAGTTGCAGAGGATTCCTTATTCCTCTGACTCGGTCATGGACGACGTTCTGAGACCGGTGCCCATCCTGTAGGAAGCGAGCATTTATTACGAGCCTGGAATCACCTGCACACGCCCCCTCAGCCACGCCCATTTTAGGGAGGAGGAGACTGAGAAGCGTCACTCAAAAGGCCTCACCCTCTGACGTGCGTGACGCGCTGGCCTCCGATCCGGCCGGCCTCCGGCACCAGCACCCTGCCTTCTGCTTCCGAGAGAAGCCTGGCTCTGGGGTTTTCCTTGCCCTGACTGGCTCCCTTCCTTGTGCAAGTAACGACAGACCGCCGCCGGCCCGCGGCCGTGGTGAGCTCTGTTCTCATCCCCTCCACCGCGGGGCCTGGGACGAGTCTCGGGACACGCCTGCCCCTGCTGGAGGCCCCGTCTCTCCCCAGATCCCAGTGGGACCCGGGAGCGGCTCGCCAAGCTCCGGGCCTACTTGTTCTTTCTCTGCCGGAGAGAGAGGGAGCCCCAGAGCCTGGCCTGCATCTCTGCAGCGGGTGGAGCAGGCAGCCAGCCCGCGCCAGCCCCGGGGAGGGTCTGCTCTGGGTGCCCGGCCCACAGATGCTGCCAGGCTGCCCAGGTTACAGCCCACACCGGCCGTCCACGTCCCCCGGGCAGCCCGACGGCAGGGTCCACGGCACAGCCCGGCTGTCCAGAGTGTCCGCCCTGCCGGTCACAGCACCGCCTCTGCGGACGTAAATCCGCCCTGGACTGTGCCAGGGGAGGCTCGATTCTGCCCGGGGAGGTGATCACAGCTACAGCTCAGCTTCAGGGAACGAGCTGCTGGCCCTTAGTTCACCCCAAATCCTTCGCTTCAGCCTCCAGCGGGAATTTCCCCAGAGCTTGCTTGTCCAGACCCCGGGGGAGCACACTGACCTCCCCCCAGTGCCCCGGTGTTGTCACGGAAACAGCAAACTGACACGTCTTGGGGGGGAGTGTGGACACCCGTGATTTCTGTGCCCGACCCCACGTGACCACTTTCTGCTCTTGGCACGCCTGCCTCATCCTTGGAGGGAAAACTCCCAGCAGGATCCCAGCAGGAGTCACAGAGCTTAAGCTAAAACCGGCCAGAACCTCAGAGGCATCGGCTGCCCAGAGCAGCTCAGTGACTGGCCCAGCATCACACAGTCCGGGGTTTGATCTGGGTGGTCCTGATTCATCCCCTTGCAGATCCGGGAGACAAGAGCTTAGGGCCTGCTAGACCAGGACCCTCGGGGACCAGAGACCCCTCCCCAGCCCCGCCTCCTCCCAAGTGGACAGGCTCCCCCCCGCCCCGCCCCCCTGCCCCTGCCGGGGTCACACTTGGCCCCTGCTGTCCACACAGCTCTGATCATCCAGGGCCTGCTTCTCTGCTCAGGAAAACCGGCCTCTCTGCCCACCCCACCCAGTGGGCCTGGGTTAGGAAGCAGCTCCAGCAAGGGTCACCAAGGGAGCAGGTGGGACCAGGGGATCGGCTCTTCCTGGAGGCACACAGCCCAGGGAAGAGTTGTTCAAACCACAGGGACAACAAGCTCAGGAGGTCACCACTGCAGCCAGCAAAGCCCGCCCTTCACCAACCAGCAGCCTCCCTGGGGGGAGGGGGCTCCCCATGTCCCGGCCCCCAGGGAGGCGAGTGGGCCACGAACCGGTGGGAGGGGTCTCCTCTCAGGAGGAGATTCAAGGCACACGAGGAGGTGGGTGGTCCATGTGGAGGGTACTTACAGTTCAATCAAACCAATCCATCCTAGAGGAAATCAACCCTGAATATTCATTGGAAGGACTGATGCTGAAGATGAAGCTCCAATACTTTGGCCACCTGATGGGAAGAGCTGACTCACTGGAAAAGACCCTGATGCTGGGAAAGATGAAGGCAGGAGGAGAAGGGGCCGACAGAGGATGAGATGGTTGGATGGCCTCACCGACTGGATGCACCTGAGTTTGAGCAAGCTCCAGGAGATAGTGGAGGACAGGGGAGTCTGGCGCGCTGCAGTCCATGGGGTCACAAGGAGTCGGACAAGACTGAGCGACTGAACGACATTTTAGGAAGCAAACACAAACATTATCTGGCCTCAAGTGAAGCCAGGCAGGCCTGTGAATCAGCTCAGAGAAATTCTCACGACAAACTCGGGTACCAGTCCCACTCTTCACACTGGGGCTCAGAGCGTCCCTCCCCAGCACCTCAGCCCAGGGCCTCCAGCCACAGAGACCACCGCCCCCCGCCACCCCCCCCCCCCCACCGCCGGCCCCCAACGCAGGACCAGCTGGACACCTATAGGATGCGCCCAAATACTGTAGCTGTTACTATCATCACGGACCCCGACAGCCCAGAGAGCCCACCGGTGGGAAACTGAGGCCTGGGACGCGGCCACAAAGCCGGTGAGGGGCCACACACAGGGCCCCAGCCTCCAGGCTGAGGCTTGGACCACACGCTTCTGACGGCCGAGCGGAACCTTGGCCCGGGCCCCCTGTGCGTCCCGAGTGGCGCTGACGGAACCGCAGACCCTGCTTCCGGCCCGGCGGCCCCAGTCCACCGCCCCCACCCCCGTCCGCAGCTATGCCGCTCTCCTTTCAGGTTTTTAATTTTTTTCTCCTTTTTTTTTTTTCTCCCTCTGAGAGGCAAACGTTCAAACAAAGATGTGATGCTGGAATGAGGCATTAATTTCAATAGTCACTTAAAAGAAATTGCCGGGGAAATATCTCATTTTCCCATTAAGAGCCGCGGAGCCCAGGCCTCTGGCGGCTCTGCCCCGCCCCCGCTCCAGGCCCCGGCCCCCTCGGCCCTCCCCGCTCCCAGCCTCGCAGCGTAACCTGCAGGCGATTTCTCTCCCCCTGCCCTGGAAGGACGCCCCGGGCTCCGTGTGGCTCCCGACGGCAAATGCCCAACAGGCCGGCTCCTCTGAGGAAGCCTCCCTGGAGGGGGTGCCCCGGCAGACAGATGGGGCGTCTTCCTGGGAGTGCAGAGCAGGGGAGGTGGAAGGTGATGGGGGGGCAGCGGGCACACAGGCCGGCTCCCTGGAGGTCCCTCCTTGACAGTGGGAAGTGGCTGGGGTCAGAAAAGGGTTTCCAGCCTCCCCGTGGCCCCCACACCAGAGGACACGCCTTCCAAGGCCCTTGCCTGGGCGGCGGGTCACCTGTGGGGCCCGAGCTTGACAGGTGTGGTTGACCCGAGACAAGGATGGTGTGTCTTTCTCTCCAAACCGGGAGGGACGTCTGGAGCCCTCCTCCCGCCGTCCTGCAGGCCCAGGACTGCCTGAGGCAGAACCAGAGGCTGAAAAGGGGGTCTGGTCCTCCCTCAGCCTCCCGTCTCCCCATGCGATGACCACCCACCGCTCACTTCCCCGGCGCCCAGCTCTCCCCCGGTTCTATTCCTGCAGGCCCGGTTCTCCACTGTCAGCTAACCTCCCGTCAACAAACACTTGTGAGGCACCCCACCCAGGGCTCTTTCTCTCTTACGAAGAGCAATTATTATTAATTAACAAACTTATTTATACATATTTTTAATGCTGTATAGGGTCTTCCCTTGTAGCACAGTTGGTAAAGAATCTGCCTGCAATGCAGGAGGCCTGGGTTTAATTCCCGGGTCAGGAAGATCCCCTGGAGAAGGAAATGGCCAGCCACTCCAGTATTCTTGCCTGGAGAATCCCACGGACAGAGGAGCCTGGTGGACTACTGTCCATGGGGTCGCAAGAGTCAGATACGACTTAGAGACTAAACCACCATCACCACCAATGTTATGTAAAAATTGTCATGATTAGATATTAGAGCTGGGGGGTGTGGCGCCCTCCAGTACGTGACCCGTGTCCGCAGTCTCGAGTCTGTCCACCGTGTGTGTAGACCCCGTGTGGGACCCACCACGGCCCCGGGTTACAGAGGAAGGGCTGAAGCCCAGAGACTCGGTCCTGTCTCCTGAGGTCCCACAGCCGAGCTCTGAGGGTCTGAACCTAGCTTCTCTCCGCCCCAGCGCCCGAACGCTTGACCTGGTGGCCTGGACCGTCCATCCAGCCCTCAAGACCCAAGGGAGTCTGTCTCCAGGGAGGGCGCCTGAAGCCTGGCAGGGTGGTGCTTGGGGCCGGGGGACCCACGAAGCCTGTGTGGATCCATGGCTGCGGACCCCGGCGGCCCCGTCTAGGTCTCACCTGAATGAGGAGGCAGATGGGGGGACCACAGCCACTATGGAAAATAGGACAGGACGAAGGGGCCTCAAAAAGAATGGAGCTTTTATCTGTTAACACAAATGCGCATTCCCTATGCACAGTGGGGGCGGCGAACAAACATAAAGGGGCTTTGGAGCGGGAAAGGTTTACTGCAGGACCGCACAAGGAGACAGGCGGCCCACGCCTCGCCTTGAAGGGCCCAGACTCTTGGAGGGGTTTCGGCAAAGCACGTCTAAGAGCCAGGTGAGGGGGTCGGGTTGTGGGGTCTGTGACCGTCTCATACACAAGTCTCTGGTCGGCTGATGATGGATGAGGTAGCAGGTGGGGTCACAGGGTGAGCTGTATCAGTCCTTATGTGCTCAAGGTCATCAAGTAGTTAACATTTTCTGTTTGGTGGGGGGGGTTGCATCTGCAAAACCACTAAGGAAATGTGTCTCAAATGCTATAGTTTGGGTACTTCAGAGAGGAGCTAAAGCAGGGGATGTGGGGAGGGTCTGCACCCCCTTCCCAAAGGCCCCATGGGGTCCTGTGTGGTTACAATGGAACATTGTAACTCAGCCTTGAAAAAGGGAGACCCCTCCCATTGGCAGTAACGTGGACGAACCTGGAGGACACTACATTTCGTGAAAAAAGCAGACACAGAAGTAGAGAGTGAGTGGTACTTTTGGACACGTGGGCTCTGAAGCAGCCCAACTTACAGAAGCGGAGAAGCTTGGAAATGGGAGCCGGGGAAGGGATAATGCTTCGTTTATGCCGGGTGAGCAAGTTCTGGGGATGCAGAGGACAGCGTGGTGACCTTGGGTAACACAGTGCTGAACTGTGTGCCTGAAGCGTGCTAAGAGGGTAGGTCTTGAGTGTTTTCATCCAAGGAAACAAAGAAAAGGCAACGGTGACCGAGGTCAGGTCAGGTGATGGGTGTGTTCGCTGGTTTACTTGTGGGGACAGCTTCATCGTGTGTTGTGTGTGTGGTCAATCACTCCAGTGTGTCTGACTCTTTGTGAGCCCACGGACTGTAGCCCGCCAGGCTCCTCTGTCCATGGGATTCTCCAGGCAAGGTCACTGGAGTGGGTAGCCATGCCCTCCTCCAGGGCATCTTTCTGACCCGGGGATGGAACTCTAATCTCCTGCATTGGCAGGTGGGCTCTTTACCACTGAGCCACCTGGGAAGCCACAGAAGGGTCCTGGGAACCAACAAAACTACAGGTGAAGGCAGAGGCCATCTATAGCCCCAAGAGATGGGGTAGGGGGGAACCCGGTCATTTCCTCCAACATCAGGCCCCATCTCTTTGCTTACTTTCAATATCAGTAAAATAATTTCAGGCACGCACCCCAATATGATTTATAAATTCTACAAATGTGCTCCCGAGCTAATGAAAGCATCACAAAGCAGACACCAAGGTCAACATTTCAAGAACACAGAACTCCACCTTGATTTCTTATGTTTTCTCCCTGGCATGCCCTGAGGTCCCGGGCTGGCCCCACTGGGCTGGTGGACACGGCTTATGGGCCCTGGTGGGAAACCCCATGGAGGCCAGCGGTAAGCCGGGGGCTGCATCAGGGGCGGGAGGGGGGAGCCCACAAGACAGGCCCCTCCCCGCAGGAGGCTGGTGGGTGAGGCTTCGGAAGCACAGACTTTGGGGTCAGACAGAAGCAGCCTCTGAGCTCAGCTCCACCTCTGAGGAGCCACGTGGCCTAGGAGATGACCTTCCTCTCCGAGCCTCGGGTTCCTGACTTAAATGAGGGAGACAGACCTCTGCTCAGAACTGATGAGGCGCTGGCTGCAGGGCTGGCACGTGTGGGCACACAGGTGTGCAAGGAGCCCTGTGCCCCCCGCCCCCCGCCTGGGAATCTGGAAATCAATCCTGAGTGCTCACTTGCTTCAGTCGTGTCCGATTCCTTGTGGCCCCGTGGACCATAGCCCTCCAGGCTCCTCGTCCAAGGGATTCTCCAGTCAAGAATACTGGAGTGGGTTGCCATGCCCTCCTCCAGGGGATATTCCCAACCCAGGGCTCGAACCTGCGTCTCTGACATCTCCTGCAATGACAGGCGGGTTCTTTACCACTAGCGCCACCTGGGAAGCCCAGTCAGTCCTGGGGATGAATCTAAACAGGAGATGGCCCGGGAGAAAAGCCCCCAAGGCCCCCCTTGACTCTTGGGCACACCTTTCCCCGCAACCCCATGAGAGGGGCGGGCCTCCCACAAAGCAGGAGACCCTCCAGGTAGAAAGAAGTCCGTGAACACACACAGACATTGTTTTGGTTTACCTCTTCTTTTGGCATCTTCCCAGTTTTGTTTTTTTTTTCCCCCACAAGTGCCTATAAGTCTCTTTGGCAACTTAGAAGGCAGAGTAGACCCAGAAAAACAATCTGGGGGCAGTAGAAATTCATTTTTGGCCTGAATAGCGCGGTGGGGGTGTGCTGTCTCCAAGTCAAGGCCATTTCTTCCGACCCACACCAGCCCCCGGGCCCCAGGCTGCCAACCCCCGTGGGGAAGTCACGCGCTCCCTCCTAAAGGAGCAGCGCTGGGGGTCAGAGCTGCTCACCAGCTGGGCTGACCTCTGACCTCTGACCCCGTCCGAGTGGCCCGGGGACTCTGGCCTGGGACAGGGCATTTCAGGGGAGCACTCCAGGGCAGGCAGTCCCAGGCCTGTCCCCCCTGGGAGAACTGCTTTCCAGCTGGCATCAAATCAAACCCGCATTTCAGCGGGTGTGGGGGGTGGGGGGAGCTATGGGGCTGTGATGATGGAGAAGGGATGCAGGGGACACGGCCACGGCGCAGGAAGGAGGCGGCGTGGCCTGGACTGCTCCCCGGGAACCGGAGCTCGGTTCTCTCACCCATCCTTCCCCCAGAGCTCTCCACATGCAAGTGTTAGACTCCGCTGGGCTGCAGCAGGCAGATGACAGATGACCCAGCAGGCTTCGAGGACGCCTCCCCAGTGCCAGCCTGGACTGCAGAGACCTTAGGGGAGCGGGTGCTGGCCTCGACGCCCCTAGTGACCTATGCTCTCTGCCAGCCGCCTGCAGCGGGCTTTCGCCCCTGCCTTCCCTGCTGCCCACCCGACCCCCACCCCAGTGAAAGGCTCTCGGCCTCCAGCACCATCCTCATGGCACTTTCAGCACCAAGTTGCATAAGCTTTCGCTTCTCCCACCCCAGGGCCAATCCTGGCCCGGCTTGGCCTGCCGGCTCTGCTCCAGCCACTGTGAGGATGGGAGGAATTCATCTGCAGAGGACAAGCTCAAGTCTCTGGTGGAAAACAAATGCATGTACCGCAGTAAATGGGAGCAGCTTAAAAAAAAAAAAAAAAAAGCACAAAATCCATTGGGGACCCCGTTGCCATAGGAACTGGTGTTACAGCTTGCTTCCGATAATTAATGGAGGGCTTTGCTATTACGGTCTTCTTGAAACTTCGCTCTCTCGGGCGCCGCACTGCAGCATGTGGCAGCCTCCCCATTCATAAATATTTCATCACCCCGGACATCGCGGGGCCCGCTCTGCTGAATCCCGGGTCCCGGCTCCTCTCAGCTTCTTTCCCTGTCTCCCTCTGCCTCCTGCGTCTGTTTGCCTGCCCGGCATCCTCTACCTCCAAACCCGGAGGGGTAGCTTTCCCGCTCTGGTTTTCAGAGCCCGGCCTCTGCATCTTGGGCCTGGTCTTCCTTCCTCAGGGGCTCCGGTCTCCCTGCCACCACGGCATCTGTCGGCTGGGGCCCTGCGGCCGCCTTCCTTTCTCCCCGAGGGCGCCCTGGGCTTCTGGCCCTGCCCTGAGCTGGCTGAGCTCGGGTTTCTGCCCAGTGCGGAGTCCGCCTGCCCTGCCCGGTTCAAAAAAGAGAGACCCCCCCCTGCCCCCAGCCCTGCTGCCCCAGATATGCTCAGATGTTGGTCCCCTGGGCAGTGGGCAGGGGGTGGAGCTGGTCCCGGTTTTCATCTGAATGAAATAACATCTGAGGGTTTTTCTCCTCCTGGCTGCCCTGGACAGCAGTGGGCACTCTCTGGCAGGCGTGGCACAGGGGAGAGCCCTTCACAGGCACATGGGGGAGAGAGGCGACCCCCTCCCGGGGGCCCCACAGGGCGCTGCTGCCCGGAGGAGTCCCGGGCTGGAGTCAGGCACACCGGGGTCCGATCACATGCGTCACAGGCGGAGACCAGGCTTGGGGTCACCATCCCCTCCATCCGGCGCATCCCGGGAGCGTCAGGACCCCGTTAGCAGATGCCTTCAGCTCATGAGCCCTGCTCTGGAGGAGGTGCTTGGGGTCACCATCCCCTCCATCCGGCGCATCCCGGGAGCGTCAGGACCCCGTTAGCAGATGCCTTCAGCTCACGAGCCCTGCTCTGGAGGAGGCGCTGGGTGGTCAGGCAGCCACCGTGGGAGACGGAGCAGTCCCGGCGGTGACCCAGGGGTACTCGCCAGCCCCCCAGGGCTCTAGACTTGGCTCCTGCCCCCCAAGAGGATAAGCCCAGCCCTGTCACCGCCTGTCTCTGCCCCTCTCCCCTCAGAACCGCCCTGGGAGCCTTGTTCTTGAAGAGCTTCTGCCCTCCAGGCCTGACTTCCATACCTGCCACGTGTGCCCAGTAAACGAGTCATCGCTAGTCTGGTCCGAACCTCCCCTAACAGGGACCCAGCCGGTCACGCCAGTGACAGTGACTGAAAGGGGAGCGGAGGCCGACCAGCCCTGCAGGGCGTTCACCCTGCGCAAGGCACGTTCCAGTCGGAGGGCTCTGCACACGGGCGCAGGGGGCGGCTCGGAGGGCCTTCCCGGCCCCCGCACGTGTGAGTGGGATGGCTGGGGTGTGGGCTCAGCTCCTGCCGAAAGCGATCGGCCCCTTCAGAAGGGAACCGGGGTGCCTTCTCCCTGGGGAGGTGGTGCAGAGGGCCTCAGGTCTGGAGTCAAGTCTGCTTCTGTGATTTTTGTCCTTAGACCTCAGCTGCTTCACTTCTTGGAGAATGCAAATTTGGTTAAACGTGGACCTCAGAGTCCACACCGGCCAGGGGCAGGTCAGACAATGATTCCTTAAATCCAGAACACTCTATGCAGTTTCCAGGGGTTTCTACCCCATCTCACTTGACAACACCCCAGGACACAGACACCCCTTAGCGAATGCAAACGCCTACCGTGTCTGCATCCTGGCATGTTTTTAGGTCATACCGGGTGGAAACCCCTGGAAACTGCATAGAGAGTTCTGGATTTGAGGAATCATTGTCTGACCTGCCGCTGGCCAGTGTAGGCAACAGGATTCGTGTTCAACCAGATGCAACTGGCAGAGAAGTCAAGACGCAGGGCCTAAGGACCTACTGTACAGCACAGGGAAGTCAGCTCTCTGTAATGACCCGGATGGGCTAAACGTGTAGACGCATAACTGATTGGCTTTGCTGTAAGCAGAAACCAACACATTGTCAATCCGCTATACTCCAATAGAGCTGATTCCTGACCAGGGATGGAGCTCATGTCTCCTGCATTGGCAAGCAGATTCTCTACCACTGCACCACCTGGGAAGCCCAATAAGCCAATAAAGATTAATTAAAAAGACATAGGGTGGTTGGTGGTGGCAGCCATCTGTGCCCACCCCCCACATTACAGATGCAGCCATTCTTTGGGGTGTCATGAAGCATGTCTGAGTGGCTTGCAAAACGACCAATCCTTTGATGCTAAATTTAAATATATAAACTTGTAACCTTCTCATCAGAGTTCCCCAGGAAAGGGAGTTTTAGATTTGGTGTCTCTCTTTGTTCAGTTCAGTTCAGTTCAGTCGCTCAGTCATGTAGCACGCCAGGCCTCCCTGTCCATCACCAACTCCTGGAGTCCACCCAAACCCATGTCCATTGAGTCGGTGATGCCATCCAACCATCTCATCCTCTGTTGCCCCCTTCTCCTCCTGCCTTCAATCTTTCCCAGCATCAGGGTCTTTCCAAATAAGTCAGCCCTTCGCATCAGGTGGCCAGAGTATTGGAACTACAGCTTCAACATCAGTCCTTCCAATGAACACCCAGGACTGATCTCCTTTAGGATGGACTGGTTGGATCTCCTTGTAGTCCAAGGGACTCTCAAGAGTCTTCTCTAACACCACAGTTCAAAAGCATCAATTCTTTGGCACTCAGCTTTCTTTATAGTCCAACTCTCACATCCATACATGACCACTGGAAAAACCATAGGCTTGACTAGACGGACCTTTTGTTGGAACAGTAACGTCTCTGCTTTTTAATTTCTATCTAGTTTTGGTCATAACTTTCCTTCCAAGGAATAGCCTGTCTTTTTAATTTCATGGACTGCCAGTCACCATCTGCAGTGATTTTGGAGCCCAGAAAAATAAATTCAGCCACTGTTCCACTGTCTCCCATCTATCTGTCCATGAAGTTGATGAGACCAGAGCCATGATTTCTAATTTTCTGAATTTGGCTTTAGCCAACGCTTACGTCTTCTCTTTCACTTTCATCAAGAGCCTCTTTAGTTCCTTCTTCACTTTCTCCATTAAGGGTTGGTTGTTCATCTGCATATCTCAGGGTATTATATTTCTCCCGGCCAATCTTTTGATTCCAGCCTGGCTTCTTCCAGCCAGCATTCTCATGATGTTACTCTGCGATATAAGTTTAAATGAGCGTGTGACAAATATTACAAGCCTTGACGTTACTCCTTTTTCCTATTT